>NC_043014.1:28540518-28545518 GCF_006345805.1 Octopus sinensis | reverse complement strand
TCTGCTAATTCGCCGCCTTACATCATCATTTAAGATCTCCACACCTTACTTACACTGAACAGTACGAAATGAAATGTGTTTCAGCTTTGATTAACTTCATTTTACATTTTGTGTCCAATCTCGAAATTTTTGCATACTGAGAGTTGATTGTCACCTTGATCCGGTACTAAGCAGCTGTTATGTTATTATTGGGACGTATGTGTTTTTATGTAATGCTTAAACCAAAAACTTCTATAACGCTTCGTGTAAAATTTAAAATAATCTCGAAACAAATTAAAATAAACACGTCTTAGACATAAATGATACCAAAACTATTTGAATAGATATTTCGGTAAAGCATAATACATTGTTTATTTTGTGATTTACTGAAATTTTCGTCGATTCGTCATAAATCTGAATTTATATATTAACATTAGTTTTAGGCGTACAATGTTTCGTTTATTTATGGAACACGAAAGTCAGCTTCAAACCACCGAAGCTTCTGTCAAGCTACAAGACCTAGCATTTCATGGGATACCGAAAAAGGGAGGTAAACGAAAATCATGTAAGAGTTTTGTACTTCAAACTTATATACGCGTAAGTGTTCAGTCCGGCAAGAGGATTGGGATCCAGTTGTTACTACCGGACGAAATGCCACAAAGCATTTTGCCCTGCATGCTAACGGCTCTGCCAACTCGTAACCTTAAATGATAGTAGTAGTAGTAGTAGTAGTAGTAGTAGTAGTAGTAGTAGTAGTAGTAATAATAATAATAATAATAATGATAATAATAATAATTTTGACCATTTGAGCGAGATGGGCTACTCGACCAGAAGAAAATTCTAACTGTAGTCCACATGCAAGGTCATGCACTGCTCTCTCACACAATAATAATAATAATAATAATCATAATAATAATAATAATATAATAATAATAATAATAATAATAATGTTTTGGTGCGTGATTTTCGCCGATATATATATATATATATATATATATATATTATATATATATATATAATATATATATATATATATGCCCTATCTATTCACCTCATTTATTTATTTAATCCTCTACTTTATTTGAATGGGTTTAAGGATGATGTCCACTTCAAAAAAAAAAAAATAAATAAAACGCAAGGTAACGGGAACAGAGAAAGAAAGAAAAAAGACATTCTCCCCACCACAGGTTGACAACCGGTGTTAGTGTGTTTACGTCCTTGTAACCTAGTGGTCCAGCAACAGAGTAGAGATAGAAAGCAAAATGAAAGCAAAGAAAGCAAAATGACATTCAGTGATGACCAAACCGCACCTGTTTTCCTTTTCGTTTTACTTTTTCTTTTTTCTTTTTCTTTTTTTGAAGAGGTCACCGTCCTTAAACCCATTCCAATACAATGGTAAAGGACTAAATAAATAAATAAATGGTAAATAGGAAGGGGGATACCCCCTTCTCTCTTCCTCTACCTATCTGTCTATCTCTCTGACTATCTATCTCTTTATCTATCCATCACTCTCTCTCTCTCTATCTATCTATCTATTTATCTATCTATTTATCTATCACCCTATACACCTACCTATATTTCTATCTATCCATCTCCATTGTCATGGAACCTCACCCTTCCCCCCCAAAAAAAACAATGGTCTCTTTTAAAGAACCCCACCCCACAAAACTTCTGTTTTATATAAATGAACAAGCTGTTTGTACATTCACATAATTTTATGAGAAAGGAACGAAAGCGTTAATAATGAAGAAATAAAAATATTTTTTTTCAAAAATTTTGACTTTTTTCTCAATATGTGTGTGTGTGCGTGTGTGTGTTTCTATCTTTGCTTCTCCCCACCACTGCTTGACAACCGGTGTTAGTGTGTTTACGTCCCTGTAACCTAGTGGTCCAGCAATAGAGCCCGATAAAATGTCCTGATCTTTTTTCGACTAAAACCCTTCAAGGCGGTGCCAAGGCATGGCCGCAGTCAAATGATGACATGATTCTGGTAAAAAGGCAACATTAATTTGCTCAAAAATTATTTTAATTTTGTTTTGAGGTTATTTTAATTTTCTTCGAGATTATTTTAATTTGTACTTAAAAAGGTGTGGAATATTCTTATTTATTCGATAAGAAGATTCCTCTTTTAGCTTTCTTATCAGCATGCGTTTCCACATTATTCACATCCGAATAAGGTAAATTCATCGTACCTTTAACCCTTTAGTGTTCGCATTATTCTGCCAAAATTAAAGCTTTTTCATCCACATTGTTTTGAATTAATCATGCATTATCTTGTAGCTATGAGATTTTGATGAGGTAGCTGTTAATTTTTAAAACAACATTGTAGGGTTGGTGTGAGAGACCAGATCTGACCATTTTGAACATAAAACAGGCAGAATACTTTTGGCCAGATATGGCTGGTTTAAATGCTAAAGGGTTAATCAGGTTAAAAATAACATACACCATTGTATATTTTTTATGAATTTTGGTTTCATGTGAAATGGAAATTTCCATTGTAAAATCGTTCTGATTCTAACGATTGCTCAGAAATGTAAAGATAGAATACCAGCAACTAAAGAAATAGTCCACAATTCAAAATCATGTATACTTACGTTCAAAGTTTCAGGGATGCGATGCGTGTAGTTGATCCGATCCAATATGTTTTCCGAAACAGTTGACTGCCTCACAGTTTCTGCAAGAAGATGCAAAAATCAATAGCTTTATGGATTTGTCTACTTCACATTTTTATCTCTCAATCACATTTATTACCTTATTTCACCGAAAATTTACTTGACATTTTTGAAAACAAAGTGTAAGTTAATAGTGAAAGACATGCTATTTTTGTCCTGTAACAAACAAATGGGAATATGAATAAAATATGTCGTACGTTTAAATGTCAATATATAAAACGGTTTCTCTGATGATTATAATTCAATTTGTAGATAAATGTGACTAAGATATTTTCTATATTCAATTCTACGTAGTCAATAATATTTATTGACCCATTTTAACAAGGGTATTAAAAAGTGACTATATTTATTTATTGGGCGTGAATATTTTACAGATGATAGAAATAACGATGAGATTTATTATTGTTGGCGAGTGACTGATAAGTTTTACTCAAGCAAAACTTCAGAACAAAAGAAGATAATCAAATATTTTTCAGAATGTTTCACTCTAGACATATCGAATTTAAATCCGTAAATATGCAAACTGGTATGAAATGCTCGGCTAACACAGAGCTATGATAATATGGGCATGCCGCTTCTATATGATTCTCCCGTGTGAATTCATGATTTCAACCCCAGAGTAATTTAGTTTAGCGAACATTTGGATTAATGGATAGGGGTGAGTAGCGTTTTAAGATTAGTATTGTATCGTCGTTATTGGTGGTATGCGTCATTAGACACATAGTCAGAAAGCTACGCAGAATAAAGCAGACACCAGCAAGGAAGCTGTCACCAAATATATTTATTTGATGTAGCAGTATTCTTGATTCTGGTTGTGTGGTAAGAAGCTTGCTTCTCAACCACATGGTTCCAGGTTCAGTCCTTCTGCGTGGCACTAAAGCCCTGTGAGTGGATACAGACAGAAAGTGAAAGAAGCCCATCGTATATATATGTGTGTGTGTTTGTGTGTGTGTTTGTGTGAGTGTTTGTATGTGTGTGTGTGTGTGTTTGACAACCGATGTTGGTATGTTTACGTCCCTGTCACTTACCGGTTCGGCAAAAGAGACTGATAGAATAAGTACTAGGCTTACAAAGAATAAGTCCTAGGGTCGATATGTTCGACTAAAGGCGGTGTTCCATCAGGGCCTCAGTCAAATGGTGTGGTAAGTAGCTTGTTTACCAACCACATGGTTCCGGGTTCAGTCCCACTACGTGGCACCTTGGGCAAGTGTCTTCTACTATAGCCTCAGGCCGACCAAAGCCTTGTGACGGAAAATGAAAGAAGCCCGTCGTATATATGTATATATGTGTTTGTGTGTCTATGTTTGTGTGTCTGTGTTTGTCCCCCTAGCATTGCTTGACAACCGATGCTGGTGTGTTTATGTCCTCTTCACTTAGCGGTTCGGCAAAAGAGACCGATAGAATAAGTACTGGGCTTACAAAGAATAAGTCCCGGGATCGAGTTGCTCGATTAAAGGCGGTGCACCAGCATGGCCACAGTCAGATAACTGAAACAAGTAAAGAGAGAAAGAGAGAAAGATATATATATATATATATATATATATATATATATATGGTAGCGTGGTAGTGTGGTAAGAAGTTCGCTTCCCAACCACATGATTACGGATTCAGTCCCATTGTGCGGCACCTTGGACAAGGGTTTTAAACTAAGTGACTTCTACAGTTTCTGTCTACTGGATCTTTGCAAGGCCAACCAGAGCTTTGTGAGTGGATTTAGCAGAATGAGGTTTGTAACCTTTATTTGTGCTTATATATATATAATATATATATATATATATTATATATATGTATGTATATGTATGTATATGTATATATATGTGGGTATGTATGAGTGTGTTTATGTAAGTATGTATGTATGCATGTATGTATGTATGTATGTATATATACATATAGAATGTGTATGTAGATATTTACCTGTCTGTGTGTGTAGATAAGTATATATATATCATTGGATATCATTTATCGAGCTATTAAATCTTAATTTAAGATTACAGATTGAATGAAATCCAAGGTAATAATATTTTTCCAATAGAAAAAATAAAAATTAAACTTCAGCCTAATGAAAGGGAAACAATGTTTCCCTGGCAGAATCGCATGAACGTTTGAAGAAATGCCTCTTTACCACCAGAGTTCAATCCTACTGGAGTCGATAAAATAAAGTAACAGTCGAGTAGTGGTTGATGGAATCAACTAATTCTCTTTCCTAAATATTTAGGCCCGGTGCCCATATTAGAAGCAGATATTATTAGACAACTAACCCAAGAATAATGCTCTTACTTCAGCAGAAATATTTTACTCTTCATCTCCACATCTGCAAGAGTAACAAAGTGTACTGCTATATATGGGTCC
>NC_043014.1:28503018-28535518 GCF_006345805.1 Octopus sinensis | reverse complement strand
CATGTATTTATTGGAAAATATATGTACATACGTACAACACACACACACACACACATATATATATATATATATATATATATGAGCATATAAACTCTAAAAGAGGGAAATGGAGAAGACGAAACAATATGTAGAATAGGACACATTTATATTTTAAAAAAGAACATACATATTACAAAGAAACACACTCACACACATAAACACAAACACACACACACGTATCTACATATATAAACATACGAATGCAACTAGAAACATATATATGTATCCGCATACAAACATTAGTTTTATATTTAGAATGTATGCAGACAAACATGTAATCATGATTATGTACGTAGAAATATGCACAAATAGACACTTATGTATGAACCCATAGAAACTTATACACTCGTACTTAGAATCATAAGTATACACTTATCGGTGTGCATGTACCAATACGTGCACATATACACGGTAACACCTATAGATGCATATAAACTCTTCGAACGGATTTAGACATACGTTTGCGTTTGTACATCAAACTATGTATGTATTTATCTTTCTATATATCTAGCTAGCTAGATATATTTATCTATATATGAATATATATATATATATATATATATATATATATATATACAAACACACACATACACACACACACACATATATATATACATATATATACATTATATACATATATATATATATACACACACACATATACATACATATGTATATACACACATATGTATATACGATCAAAGGTCATTCCCGATTAAGAGACTCCTGAGAACAGTTTCCTCGATTCTGTAGTGTAAATTATTCCATCCTGAACGGGATGCCCATCTGTCGCAAGATCACTCATTTTTGCCAGCTGAGTAAACTGGAGCAACGTAAAATGAAGAGTTTCACTTAAGATTACAACATCTCGCCCAGTCTAGGAATCGAAACAACAATCTGACAATCATGAATGCAATACACCAACAACTAAACCACGTGCCTCCACATACATAAACACTCATACAAACACACACAAAAAACATGGGTGCATTTGTTATTTATTCTAGAGAAGATGCTACCCCGCAATCTGAGAAATTTAGCTTTTAATATCACTAAATAGACATCTTTCGTTCGATGTAGAAGCATATAAGCGCGTTGTAGAATTCTATACTATGCCCCTATACAAGAATAGTGTTGCAAAAAAGATTCAGTCCGTACCAAGGCAGTGTGCTTTTATCTGAAATAATATCAGGAATGGGAAGAGTGTATAGTAAAAGCCACCATTTAGTTTGAATGTATGCTGTTATATTACCTGTAATTTCCTATGGTAAATTAGAGAACAATTTTCTTATAACAATAAGTTTTAGAAACCTTCTAATAAAAGTAACTCACATGTGTGTGTGTGTGTGTGTGTGTGTGTGTGTGAGGAGAAAGAGAGAGAGATAGAGAGATCCTTGTATCTATGTATGCGCGTGTGTGGATGACTTTGTGTGTGTGTGTCTGTGTGTGTGCTTGTGTGAGCGTGTGTGAGCGTGTGGGAGGGTCTGTGTGTGTGTGCGTGTGCGTACGTGTGTGTGTATATGTGTGTGGTGTGTGTGTGTGTGTGTGTGTGTGTGTGTGTGTGTGTGTGTGTGTGAAAAAGGTGAACTTAAGTGATGCCGACACCTAAGGTTAAACCTTGTCTGCATATACTTGATAATTTTTTCCCCCTATTTATGTTGGCTACTGTGATAGAGAAATCTCAGAGGAACGGTAATTCAATTTAACATGTTTCCTAAAGAGAAATTTTATGAAACCTTCGGATGGAAGAAAAATGTTTACGGGATGAGTTTCAGAAAGTAATCTTTATATTAGAGGAGTTATTCAAATTAAATAGTGATATACCATAAATATGTGGAGGCATATGACCTAGTGGTTAGAGTAGCGGACTCGTGGTCGAGGGATCGTGGGTTCGAATCTCAGACCGGGCGATGTGTGTGTTTATGAGCGAAATACCTAAGTTCCACGCGGCTCCGGCAGAAGGTAATGACGAACTTCTGCTGACTCTTTCGCCACAACTTTCTCTCACTCTTTCCACCTGCATCTTGCAGCTCACCTGCGACGGACCGGGTGGGGAACCTATACGCCAAGGAAACCAGGAAACCGGCCCTATGAGCCAGGCATGGCTTGAGAAAGAACAAACATACCATAAATATATAGTATTCAATTAAATACCAAATATTTATCTGGTCTTTTCAGAACTAATAGTAGAATACCTAGGTATGCATTGCATTCCTTCTCTGATAGCATTCGCACATAGGGCATCAATATAGAATTCTCTTGTGCGATTACATTTCTCTTTATTGGTAGACAGCAAGAATACTTTTTACATATATGTGTATACAAACTTACAATATTACATGTTACATATATGGTTGTGAGCTAGCAGACTCGTTAGCACACTGAGTAAAATGCTTAACAGCATTTTGTCTGTCATTATATTGTGAGTTCAAACTCCGCCTTGTTCGATTTACATTTCATTGTTTCGTGGATGAAAGGTAATAAATATCAGTTGATTACAGAGGTGGATGTAATGGACTTGTCCTCTCTCCGAAATTACTGGCCTTGTGCCAAAATTGGAAACCAATATTAAATATTCCATATGTATGTATGCAAATTTACGACATTACACATTACATATGTGTATACAAGTTTACAGTATTAAAACGTAATTAAAGCGACAGAAGGAATATTAATACCAAGAGGTCAAATTTATCACCACTTAAGTGGATGTTGCGTTAGAACAGACAATACTGCGAATCACCTCTATGCTAGTACGTACACGCTGACGATGTTGTTTTAGACATAACAATCAAGACGTTATCTTCTGACAGTAAATATATTTCAAGGCTTTTGTTTTCTTTTTACGGATATGAGAGAGCTACTAAGAAGTGCATCGAATAGTACCAAATATAGAAATGCGATAGTGGATAAGAGAACTAACAAACTCCGAGTTCTGGTCTTTTGCCTTTACTCATTTTATGTGTGTCACACTCTCTGACAATGGAACACTCAAAAATACACCCGTACAATAATAGTTCATCATATATTTTGTCGTCTTTCGTAGCTTCTGGCTTATCACGAGTTGACTGTGCTAGTATGATTAATCTGAATAAATTTGAATACCCCATTATAAAGGTCCAGCAAATGATGCGGAAAATTAGCTTGCTCCCTAGGCTAACTAGACCGAAAAAATACAGTTTCGTGTTCCGGGGATATTAAAATTGACATTGATGTATTGGTATATTTACTTCCCAGCCACTTAGCGGTTCAGCAAAAGAGTTAGCTACAATAAAGTACCAGGCTTTCTAAAAAATATGAGTCCCGAGGTCTGTTCCTTCGATTAAATTCTTCAAGACAGTGCCCCAGCGTCGCCGCAGTCCAACGACTGAATGAAATTATAGAAGCGATAGGTGTGCGTGTGTATGTGTGTGTGTGTGTGTTTGTGTGTGTGTGTGTGTTTTGTATGTATATATATATATATATAAGAGAACAAAGTGTACATACGCCGCTATATATATATATGAAATACAAAATGGGACAAGAACGCAAAACATCCAAATAGACGATACAAAAAATACGGACGGGTCATTCGAAGCTTTTAATCTTCAACAAGAACCGGATCATCCTCGCAATTTCGGTTGATTAATCTTGAGATTGCTCCAATCTGGCCAGCCCCAAGGAAAAACTAAGCTAAGAGCATTAGATTCCTTGGAAAAAAGTATCGAACGTATACGAAACAAGGACGGAAAAATGGGCGATGTTACACGAATATAAATACAAAAATAATACAAAAAAAACAATACAACACACACACACACACACACACACACACACATATATATATATTCATACGTACATATATATATATATATATATATATACAAACATACATACGTACATATATACATGTGTGTGCGTGTATGTGTGTGTGTGTGTCTTTCTGTCTGTGTCTGTGTGTTTGTGTGTATGTGGGTCTGTGTGTGTTAAATAAAATTAGAAAACAAAGCCAAGGCAATCTGAAATTTCTAGGACATTTATAAAGAGAGGGGTAGTATTGCAGCTGTTTCAGAGGTATGAGGGATATCTCCTCATGAGAGACGATATGAGAGAGTTCAATATTAAGAAGTTATTCTGGAATGGGAGAGATATAGAAAGTATAAATTGAACTCATATACTTATATATATAAATGCATACATATATATAGGACCAGCTTCTGCAACAGCCTGGGTTTCAAGGACCCACAGCTTTTTAATATTCTCCCAAAGAGTCTGAGGAACTTGCAGAAAGTAGCTGTAACGGTTTTTAAATTAAAGCTGGACATCTTCCTGTCAAGAGTCCCGGATGAACCTACCTCACGGCAAGAGGTGCAAATGAGAGTAGCTATATCAAACTCCATTCTTCACCAAGTGCCACATATTAGACGAGGTTAGTCGTAATAACAGTGTAGCACAAAACGGCGGTGCATCAGCATGGCCGCAGCTCTGAGCTGAAACTAGTAAAAAAAAAATATATGTGTGTGTATATATATATATATATATATATTCAGTAGATATATATATACATTATATATATAATATATATATATATATATATATATATATATATTCAGTAGATATATATATACATATATATATATATATATATATATATTATATATATAATATATATAACATATATATATATACTTATATATATAAATATATATAAATATATATATGTATACATATATGTGTGTATGTATATATTATATATATATATATATATATATATATATATACATATATATATACATACACACACAACATATATATATATAATATATATATATATATATATATAATATATTATATATATATACACACACGCTCAGTAGATCTTCACATCGGTAATCCAAATGTCCCTACAGAGACTGCATGTTGTCAGTAGAGAAGAAATAATATATTGATAATAAGGAGAACAGAGATTTATATATGCAGTTTTATTCTGCTGTCAATCACGTCTTTCCATTTGTACACTTACATATGTTTCTGCTGCTAGTTTCTTGCACACGCCAGAATAAATCTGGATATATAAATCTCTCTTCTTATTAATTTAATATTTCTTGTCAACATGTATACACACACACAAACATAAAAACACACACACACACACACATACACAAATGAAAACTGAAACACATGACTATATACACAGACACTTCACTTCACACAAGGACGCATATAGAGACACACATCCACACATATTCAGATACACATCCATACATACAGACGCAGTACATAGTCACAAAAACCTATACACATACACACGGACACATCAGACAGGCACACGCAAGGAGACAGAGATACACACACATGCAAACACACAAACACTTTGATATGCAGAATACATACATACAAACGTACACAGATACATATATACATACGCACACACACACATACACATACATGCATACATACACTTACATGCATGTATATGTACATACATGCATAACTACATACATACATGCATACATGTGTATGCTCACAGACACACTGACTCAGACATATGAACACATACAAACGAAAAGAACGTAGCTCGGACAACGGCCAGAGTCGACAACTATTGAAACGGTTGCAAGACGCAACGAAAATTTTAGAAAAATGCTTCAACACACGAACTCACATAAAGAAGCTTGCAAATCAAATCCAAAACCAAAACATTATACACACACACACACACACACACACACACACATACATACACACTTATACATATACATATACATATACATATATAATATATATATATAAACATCTATATTGTATTTATATATATATATATATATATATGTATGTATATGTATGTATGTATGTATGTATGTATGTATGTATGTATGTATGTATGTATATTATATATATATATATAATAGTATATGTATATATATATATAATATATGTATATGTATATAGATATAGATATAGATATAGATATAGATATAGAGTAGTCATTGTGGAGCTGAAGTATTGAGGCGGTGCTTCAGCATGGCCACAGTCCAATGACTAACTAAAAACTATAAAAAGATATAATATATATATATATATATATATATATATATATATATATACATATATATATAATATATGTATACATACATACATATATACATACACCACATATGGATTACATAGTGTATACATGTGTTTGTATATACGTACCTATATATATGTGTGTTTATGTATTATATATATATATATATATATATATTTATATATATATTACATAATGTATGTATGTATGTATATGTATATATATATATACATATATGCATACATAGATAGAAAATATAGATATTATATAGATAGATAGATATAATATATAGATAGATAGATGATAGTGATAGATATATAGATAGAATAGATAGATAGAATAGATAGATAGATAGATAGATATATAGATAGATAGATAGATAGATAGATAGATAGACATGAGAGTATATGTATGCATGTATATCAAGAAACAGAGAGCGGTGGTGAGAAAAATAACAGCGTTGAGATTCCGTTAGAGAGAACACCAGATTATAAAGTGAAATATTGCATAAATTCCATAAAACAAGGCAAAAGAAGTGATAAATGACAGTTAAGCATTGATTGATGTTCATCGTATAATATCCAACGAGTAGTATAATGGGTTGCTGTCATGACTAAATAACTGCCAGGCATGTAAAACGAATAAGGAATAGCAAAAAAACTAATAAAATAGTAGACAAGTTTAGCACAACGAATTGATAAAACAAAGAACTGACTTTTCTGTGGTTTCTATGTGGTTTTTACCTCTATTTTAGAATCTATTTACTGATAAACTCTTCTAACACTGACTTCTGTGATTATTTTGAAAATACTATAAGCAATCGCATCAGAAATATTAGTACAAATTTAAATAATTATAATGTAATATCTTATATTACAATTCACGCATTGTCTTTGCTTTAGCAATGTTGTATAGTTATATATATATATATATATATATATATATATATATATATATATATATATATATATATATTGATTGATGGATGGATGGATATATATATATATAATATATATATATATATATATATATATATATATATATATATATATATATATATATTGATGGATGGATGGATATTTCATCATAATCATCATATGAAGAGATGAAGCACCAAAAGCAATATTAAAGACTTATTAACCTATGAAGTATTGTTACATAATTAATATGCAATTCAAATAAATCAATACTTTGATTCTGTGAGATGTAATCATGTCTATTGTGGTTACGGTTTGCATAGAAATTCATGCAAATAACAAAAACGCCTCTGTTATGCAATGGTTGTAATAATTAATATTAAATGATTAAAACAAACGATTCAGATTCACATACATTGAAAATTTGATGTTAGCCAAGATTTCTTTTGCTTGCTTGCTGTTCGTGGTCGGGAGATTTAGCATATTTATTCTCACATATCCAGCGTGTATTTATGTGTTTTGATTTCATAGTGTGGAAAGAAAATATCTCGTATTATAGCATAAAACTGAAAATTGATCGAGAAAATTATTCCTATCTTACAATAACGTATCGTGAGTTTTTAGCTCTGTGCTCTAGTCAAATTGAGTACCCAATTCTTTAAAAGTCAAATTGGACACCCATTTCCTTAAACGTGAAAAACGACGTCGAGGATTCCAGTTCATCTGATGAACAGAACAACCTGTTCGTAATATTAACATGCAAGTGGCTGAGCACTCCACAAATACGCGTGCCCTTAACATAGTTCTTAGGGAGATTCAGCGTGACACAAAATGTGACAAGGTTGGCCCTTTGAATTACAGGTAGAACTAGTTTTTGCCAGCTAAGCCAACTGAAACAATGTGAAAATAAAGTGTCTTACTCAAGGACACAACACGGTGCCAGCAATCGAACACACGATCTTGCGATCATGAGTCGAATGCTGCTAACCACTAACCCACACGCCTTCAGTTCCTTAAATGTAACATACCTTTGACTACAGCACAGCAAACACATGTATATAAAGCAGCCGCTCTGTGCCATCTACGCAAACATTGGTATGTTATATAAATAACTAAAAGTAATAACTGGAATATACATCAAGCATAAAATGAAAATTGAAGAAAACGTCATAATAAATACAGTTATAACAATACATTTCCCTTATACTGTAGGTGACTTCCTCTTGAAGCAGACAGCACTTCATATTATGGTTGAGAGACAGAATGTGATATCTTGTCAGGGTTCAAGTTAGACTTCTCAATAATTATCATAGGCTCAATTTAAACATTTGTTGGAAGTGCCTCTCAAGAGTTTGCGCAGTATAAGAGTTGCTGTCTTTCAAAATGATATTCTGACAAAGTATATCAATTGTTTTTCTTAGTGTTTAATGAGTAGACAAAATCAGCTCAAAGACGTATTTTATCTTTCACCAATTGCTTGCTTCAGTTGTTGCACTACCACAATGCAGGAGCACTTGTATGAAGGCTTGAGTTGAACAGATCGATTTCAGGATTTATCTTTTTAAAAAACAATCTAGTATTTATTCTATCTTTCCCTTTTGCCGGATCACCAGGATTACGGGGACATTAACAAACCAACACCGGTTGCCAAGCGGTAGTGGACAAACAAAAACACTCAGCAATACACACACACACACACACGCACGCACACACACGCACACACACACGCACACACACACACACGCGCGCACGCGCACACACACACACACACACACACACACCACACACACACACACACACAAACAGCGTGAGATGGGTTAATTTTCGCCATTGCATAATTTTTATTTCACGCACTACGCATTGTTTGTTTTTGATTTTGTCGACTATACGGTATAGTAGGGTCTGTTGGGCACAGTCTGTGAGAAAAACAGCACCATGACGCACTTCACTCTGCCAGAAATTTGGAAACGACATCCTGTACTGCTTGGCATTTGCGCCGGAAGCTCCAATACGAACATTTAAATGTTTGGATGTCAATCTGAAGACATTGCAATCTGAGAACATGTACTGAGAGTGATAAAAATCAAACATCCAGTCAACATCATGGTGTTTGGAGTGATCACTAGTGATGGCGACGTTATGACTTCATTCATCTTCTCACACGGCTTCGGACTCAACATGGCGGCATATATCGAGTGCCTTGAAGAGGTAATGCTGCCATGGGTGAAGAGGGTGGCTGCTGGAAGACCCTTTGTCTGGCAACAGGACTCTGCAGCATACCACACAAGCAGGAAAACCCAGTCATGACTGTCAGACAATTTCTGCGGCCACATCACCCCTAACATCTAACTCCCAACACTACAACCCCCCTGATTATTATGTGTAGGACGCATTTGGGCGAGAGTCCAACAAAACTCCTTGTAATACCAAAGATGAACAGAAGGCAAGGATTATGGGAGCATTCACCAACTTAAACAAGGAGACCGTCCGGAAGAGTTGCAGGAGATTCCGAAGTTGTGTGCTTGCTGTCCTTGAAGCAAATGGCGGTCTTATTGAATAAAGTTACTCTTTAGTATTTCAAGATAGTTTTATGTAATTTTAGTAAATATATCTCTTAAAATGAGATGTCAGTGTTATTTTCTTTTTCCGTGGTTTAGACGACAATTTATTCACCACACCCAGACAGACAGACAGAGACAGACAGACAGACAGACAGACAGACAGACAGACAGACAGACAGACAGATAGACAGACTGACAGATAGACAGATAGATAGATAGATAGATAGATAGATAGATAGATAGATAGATAGATAGATAGATAGATAGATAGATAGATAGATAGATAGATAGATAGATAGATAGATAGATAGATAAAATTATAGAAATGGTATATAAATAAGCTGTAGATATTATATACTTTAGAAGATAAACAGTATTATTTTCTCTGAGCTTGTATGTTTAGTATTCGCAGCTTAGGACACAATTTACTATGTTTCTTTTTATATCTCGAAATGAAAATATAAGTAATATATTCCTCTTTAAGATTGCCATGCTCTGCATTTTTCCTTGATTTTTTCTATAACGATTTTAAAGGCAATAAATCTGGGCACTGTATCTGTTTATATTTGTCAAACACCCTCAGTACTCACGAAGTGTTTTACAGAAAAAAGAGAAGAGTAAAAAGAGAGAGAGAGAAAAGGCAGAGATTCTGCGTATGTTGAACGTGATTGTGTGTCCAGCCTTGTGTTTTATTTCATCTCTATTTGGTCTATTGACAAAACATAGAGAGAATTTTCAACAATGTTGTTATCTATGCTCTATTTGTTAGGTTCTCCGTTAATATATCGATGTAGTACTATAACTCAGTCCTTTTATTTTGTATGGATTATAATAAAATTGATCGCAAGGTAATTTTTAGATAACACTTTTGGGAGAAGCCAAAATTATATATACATGAAAACACACACACACACACAGAGGTACACACACACATATATATGAAACACGCCTGTCACAACCTGGGACCTTGAAGACTACTATAATGCAAGAAAGTATACTGGTCCCTCAATATTTTATATTCAATATTTCATCTATTCAATAAAATATTCAATACTACATTTCATTTTACTATATATATATTATTTATACTATATATACTGTATTCTACATTAATATTATAAAGAATATAAATAAAACATTAAAAATAGGCAGAGTTGGAATTTCTTTGAATGATATATATTAATATATATATACATACATATATAAAAACGTCGTCCTTTTCAAGCCTAGCCAGGCTCATGGGCCTAGTTTCCCGGTTTCTGCGTATGTGTTCCCCCCAGCTGGACGGGACGCCAGTCCATCGCAGCGTTACTTAAGAAACAGGAAGAGAGAGTGAAAGAAAATTGTGGTGAATGAGTAGAACAGGGGTCGCCACCGACCCCTGCAGGAGCCTCGTGGAGCTTTTAGGTGTTTTCGCTAAACACACAAAACGCCCGGTCTGGGAATCGAAACTGCGATCCTACGACCGCGAGTTCGCTGCCCTAACCTCTGGGCCATTGTGCCTCGACTATATGCATATATACTTATGTAAATTTTTATGTTTCTGTGTATGTCTTTTCACGTATATATAACTTTGTTTTCTCTGAAAAGTGTTATATATAGAGAGGAGCATTCCATCGGTTACGACGACGAGGGACCCAGCTGATACGATCAACGGAACGGTTTGCTCGTGAAATTAACGTACAAGTGGCTGAGCACTCCACTAACACGTGTACCCTTAACGTAAATCTCAGAGAGATTCAGCATGATACAAAGTGCGACAAGGTTGGTCCTTTGAAATAAGGTACTACTCATTTTTGCCAACTGTGTGGACTGAAGCAACGTTAAATAAAGTGTCTTGCGCAAGGACACAACGCGTCGCCGGGGATTGAACTTACGACCTTACGATAGTGAGCCGAATGTCCTAATCACTAAGCCACGCGCCTTCACATATATTAGCATATATATATATCTAATATAGGATAGAATTTTTCGAAAAAAATTCTATCAATGGCCAGCATATCAAAAAATACCTTAAAAGGTTAAATTTATAAACAACTTATAAACAAGGGCAAAAGAAAAAAACTTCTAATGCCAAATATGCCGAAAATAGACAAATCGTCAATAACCATATAATTTATCACTATAAGCACGCGTGTCGAAGCAAACCGACAGAAATTTCTTTAAAAATTCCGTTATTATCGTATCGGTCCCAATTTCAGAGTTAATGCATAAGAATTTTCTCCTCGTCAGTGATAAATACGGTAATACCTCGTCAGCGATAAATACGGTAATACCGTATTTATCGCTGACGAGGAGAAAATTCTTATGAATTAACTCTGAAATTGGGACTGATACGATAATAACGGAATTTTTTAGAAATTTCTGTCGGCTTGCTTCGAGATGCGTGCTTATAGTGATAAATTATATTGACGATTTGTCTATTTTCGGAATATTTGGCATTAGAAGTTTTTTTTCTTTTGCCCTTGTTTATAAGTTGTATATATATATATATATATATATATATATATATTATATATATATATATATATATACATGCACACATTTTTATAGACGAGGTTCGTCGTAATAACAGTGTAGCACAAAACAGCGGTGCATCAGCATGGCCGCAGCTCTGAGCAGAAACTAGAAAAAAAAAATATATATATATATTTATATATATCTATATATATATATTTATATATATATATATGTATGTGTATGTATATGTATATGTATGTATTTTTGTATGCATGTATGTATGTATGTATTATGAATGTAAGATCCAAGGATCGAGGTGTAGAAAATGAGCTTCAAGCAATCCGTAGAAAATATAAAAAGCAATTTTCAGGAACAATAGTGGTCTACTGGGGCGAAAGGTAGTGAATTCGAATCCTCTGTATGTTAACATGGGCTTCCTAACGACAAAGTAAACTTCATCTAATCAAGATACCTTTGGCCTGAAGTGTAGCTTGCGGTATACATCTTCCTTGGATATTTACTACCTCCGAGGTTCAGCTCGCTATGAAACGTATGTAGCTCGGATTTTATCTGCTCCATTTCTTAACTCTTTATGTGTGTGTGTGTGTGTGTGTGTGTGTGTGTGTGTGTGTGTGTGTGTGTGGTGTGTGTGTGTGTGCGCGCGTGTGTATATATGTATGCGTACATATATAAGCACACACACATGCAACATGGTGATCGTTATGATCAGTTCGATACTTGGACGTATGTAATTATTGCTCACAAGAAGGCAACATACCAAATATTGCAAAAATTGAGCTCCAGAGTGCGGTAAGATTACATACAGATATTTCTACATAAATGTTTTATATATTCACATATTGTAACATATGTATATAAACGACACGTATATCATAACATATTTATGTAAACACAGCGCTAGAACGATACACACAAAGCAATAAGTCAGGTAATGTTTCAAAACAGTTCACGAAAAAGGCGAACACAGCTCAATTTGTACGTCTAAGTACAATAGTGGAACTACAAACAACTATTGTAGGATTAAAGCATATATACAATCTGACCTCCAAAATTTTGGTTTTATGCAAAGGCTAAAAAGTTTGTGGAACTCCTAACACTCAGAATTAGATTTTTCTCTAAACATTTAAATGAACAAACAAAATGTATTATTAGTAATTTGATGCATCTAACAGAAATGTCCGGTTCAAAGCAAGCTGACCCTATAAAGCCAGCTACTGAAGATAATCATCTAACTTCCATTGATGGCCAACTAAATCTAGCAGTAAACAACACTAATAATTTAGCAGAAATCCATACCTATACTGTACAAACAGACCACAAAAACTTGTGGATGCCTTAAAGTGACCTGGAATTATATATTTGAACAGATCCGCAACTTTAATTTGAATGACAGGTTTTACAACACCAGTATAAGTAAAGAACCCAATAAATTAGAATTAGATGCAGTAAACGAAACAGCAAACAAATATCTGAAGACCAGACATACTAAAGTATGAAAACGATTTACGGAACCATTAACTTTTTTTTATATATGTCTCAGCTCTTACATTACTAGCGTATCGCAAAGCGCTGAAGTCACGCAATCGAGATTCAACCAAAACGTCTCAACCAGCATGGGCACGTAGCTTAAAAAATAAAATTTTATTCCTGCGAAAAAGTATCCCAGAGATCGTTGTTGTTATGAAATGTAACACATACAACAACTTCACACGACATCAGGGAAATCTCAAAAAAAAAAAGAAAATAGAATAGTGATCTGGTGTTACATGATTCAAAAACCTTAACCCCTAACTGTGCCAGCCGAAACAATAACTCACAGATACAGCTGAAAAACTAAAATATAAGTCTACAACAAATAAACTGCAAATGTGCAATAAATTATTTGCTAAAGATTCCAAATTAGTTTATTGCAGCTTCAATTCGAAAGGCTCCATCTTTGTAAAATACATCCCACACAAAAGTTTGTGTTGAGGGCTACTGGAGATCTGTGTAGGAAACAATTGATGAGTTGAACAAATAAGCTGTATGGCTAAAAGAACTGGAGAAGGACTACTGCCAACATATTCTGCAAAAGTAATATGAAACAGACGGCAAATACTGGAAACAATTCTACAGAAAATGTCAGACAGGAAAGCCCTAGGCCTAGATCTCATAACAGGTACTAATTGGCTAAAGAATTTTACCATTTATCGTCGAGATTTCATAAAGTTGTATGGAAATAGTATCAAAGGCACCAAAGAACTGCCCCGATGGTCATCAACTATAACTACTCATCCCCAAGAACAGCCAAACCACCCTGCTAAAAATTACCACGCAATAGTCTGCTAGAACATAATGCACTTATTATACCCTGGATACATTGTGCCACCAACAACATTATAACACCTGAGCAAGTTGAAGGAAAGAAGGAGGTGAGGGCTGCACACAGTAGCTACTAATTAAAAAAATGCTCCAGAAAAAAAACTGTAAAAAATAGCAAGAACTTAACCGTAGTGTGTGTGGACCACCAGAAGACTTTTCATAGTATACTACATAGCTGGATTATCAAGGCTTTACAGTTAGTGAGTGTAATTGAAAGCCATTAGTGAGTGTTACTGAAAGCCTGACCAAGACTTGGTACACCACTTTGCTCCTTAGATGTGAGAAGGAGAAACTTGAGCCGAATAGTATTCGCTGCCAAAAAGGCATCATTCAGCGTGATAGCCTGTTAGTGTTGCTCTTCCTCCTCTTATTAAACCGACAATCATACCTGCTCACAAAACATAGAGACTAGGGAGATGCATCCAGAAGTATCTCCCTTCTATTCTTTCTCGATGACCAGGAACTGTATAGACCAAATATCAACCATATAAAAAAGCAATTGGACCGCATTATCCATTTTCTACTGACATTGTGATGAAATTTGGTCAGTAGAAATGTGCACGTTTCATAATAAAACGTTCCCACCTCTGAAAACCTAAAGTTGAACAGCTTGCCAATATAATCCCTATAGTCAGGTAGAAGTTATAGGTATCTTAGACAGATATTATGGGCCCACATATTCGGAGAGGACCAGGAATGAATACCTCAGCAAAGTAATGAGAATATAGTCATCAGAACTCCCAGCCTACAGCAAGCATATTGCCCTCAAAACATTCGCAGTGCCTGTCCTCCCAAAAGTTTATGACATCCTGCCTTTGAAGGCTAATTCCATACAATTCGAGAACAAGGGAGTACCTATAGCATAAAAGGCAGAAAACGTTGACAGACAACAAACGTAGACTGTGCAAGACCAAGCCTGAAGACATCAACCACATTACTGCCAACTGTGAGAGAATGTCTTCCAGATATTATTTTCCCGTGAAGCATGATGCAGTGGCCAGAACAGTCTGGAATAGGGTAACAAAAAAGAAAATACCTAAAGACGAAGATAACTATATTGAAACCGATGGGTGAAAAGAATAATGGTGGAACTTAAAAATCAGAACAGCCAGCCAATTAAAATACAACGGCCATATATTGTTATGGGACCACAAGGAAAAGATATGTGTTGTTGTGGAAATCAGTTGTCCCCTGAACACCAATGTGGTTAAAAATATACAAGAGAAAGAGGACATCAATGGGCCATTGATTTTGGATTTTGCAAATCCAGTTCCCAAGATATGCTTTCAGTTTTATAGTATTATTTTTGGAGCAACAGGATACATACCGACCCATCTGGAGCGAAGTATGATTGAACTTGGACTGTTGGGGAGAGAACACAAATCCTTAATTCATGCACTACAAATGATCACGATATTTGGGATTACAAAAATCCACATGACCTTCTTAAGATTTAAAGGATTGTGGTTAAAACAAGATGCTTTCCTTCACAACCTTACAGTTAAGTAGGTGACCAGTAAATTAAAAATTGAAGAACATACATACTTACATACATACATACATACATACATACATACATACATACATACATACATACATACATACATGACAACTGCTCCATCTTCACAGATGATTTCTGTCTGTGCTTCCTCGTTGTGAACAGCATATTTGACTCTCCCTCCATGACTTCTCAGATGATTATCCAGTGTCGCTGCAGATCTGCTTGCTTTCAAGCATAATGTGCGCACTTCCAACTGGTCTGCACTTGTTGCCACTTTTCCATCGTCATATGGCTTTCAGTTGATGGAATGTCAAATGAGTGATGGAATGTCAAATGAGTACATTATAAAAAAAAACAAAACATTTGTACGTCTTTGGGTTATAGGGATATTCGCTTGTACAACACGGCTACCACTCTCTGAGTCTCCCTGATTAATAACTAGTGACAAGCCATAGCAAGATGACCAGAAGCACATGAGACCATAGTTGTTAATCAGAGTGTTCCTTTCCTTATAGGATGTTGAAGAAACAGTTAAGAGTTCCTCACTTGCGATGGTTTCACTGTTCACTATGATGCCAACCAAGTCAACATGCACAAAATCAACGCGACTAAGCTAGAAGTAACAGATATGAAGGGGCCACTGAAACCATTTTCGTTTTAGTCTGAAAATATATAAGCATTATCTTTGACTTCTCCAAAGTTTATCGAGAGTTTGAGCTGTTATTCCCTATCAATAAATATTCAGTCATAAGAAGAAAACATTTAAACCTTTTCAATATGGTTGCTTTCCGATAACAAACTGAATACATGCGGTGTGTAGTATCCGATTCAAGATAATTTAGATTGCAACATAATTTCATGCATGATGTTGTTTAAATCAGAATGCAGTGTCTATACCGGAGACAGTTTTTCTCCCATCCCTCCAACCCTACAAGGCAAACGCTTTACCAAAATACTTACAATAACGAACAAAATAGACGATTTCTTCGAATCTGTATCAGCTGCCACTCGTAAGAATATACTCAAGAAAGTAGAACGAATTTCGTGTTTATTTTTGATTGAATTCCATGTATATCTTTAAAAATATACGAATGAAATATTAAAATATTTTAATCAGATTTTAGATGCATTAACTAAAAAATAAAGGAATAACTCGGAGAAATAACTCTGTTCTTCATGTCTGAATATTCACATTGAGCTAACAAACTCATAAAACTTCTAGTTTGATCTAAAAAACAATCTTCAGTTTTAATAAATCTCCGGTTGACTTCGAAATTAAATGTCAAAAGCTGCTGATTAGGCATGTTCCGTTTGTGTCAGTTTGTATTACTTTCAACATCTTAAAAAAGAAAAAGCGTAAGAAATGTTATGAAAATTTCACTGGCTTTAAAATATATATTCTTATCCTTCTCAGTTGTTTGGCTTGCTGACAGAACCAATTGAGTGTTCGAAAAAATGCTTTGCAGCACTTGTTCCAACTCTTTACATTCTAAGTTCAAGTCCCGCTGTGATTAACGTTGCTTTTGGTCCTTTAAGGGTCGATAAAAAAAGGTCCCAGTCAAGTATTGTCTCGATGTAATTGACTAGTTTCTTCCTCCGAATTTCGGGCCTTGTGCCCAATTTATTTATATAACTATTAGTTCCACTTCGGTGAGAAACTAGAGACAGATATATATTTAGATGACAAGGCCTTAGTATTTACAAATATGTATACAGCAACTGTGTAAAAAGAGTTAGATTCTTGCAGAAGTATATAGTAATCGAAACACACAGCTCCAATTTTATGTTTGTACTGCTTCTCGATCATGTGAAAAGGGTCGGCGCAAAACAATACCAAGAACAAAATACAAGCAATGAAGAAAATCTGAAAATAAAGACCGTAACTTAATTTTTTGCTGACTCTATGTATCCTATTACAAGCCTAAGTCGATGTTTAACATCAAAGTATCGAGCTGCGTTACCATGAAATACTGTCGAGTGAAAACCTAGTAGGTATTAAGGTATATTAAGGTAGCTTCTTCTTATGTACATATATCGTCAGATATGGCAATACATTTTGTCACAGTAGTAAATGATCCACATAAACAGAACATTTGAAGACTTTCACCAGAAACATTGTAGCAAAAGAAAATAGAAGTCTAAAATAAATATCATCAGGTAGTACTACATTTATACATAAATATTTAGATATGTCCATGTGTATTCATGAGCAATTTTGCTACTAACACAGATATTTACAAAAGGTGAGGATTCAGTTTACGTTTTAATGGTGTTAAAGTAACACAAATGCTTTAATTAGAAAGTATAATCACACCTTGATAACCACAGCCATGATGTTTCTTCTGGTCTAGTAGGTTGGCCAGGACACGAATAGAATGCTGTTAGTCGTACAGTTTTTATAGGTGCTATTCACGCGCTTCAGTCTGGCTTTTCGAGTTATTACAATGACAATGAAACATTCTTTGCCTCAAAGTTACAATATCGTATCTATTAATTTAAATATGTTCTTGTACACTTCAGATACCTTAGCAAAATCCAGATTTATATAAATATCTTTACTGATTTCACGTTGTTCAACAAAGTCTACAAAGTTGCTTGAAAAAGTTCTCATAATTCAAAAGTTTTGGTTAGTTTGTGAAACTTATTGAAGCATGTATGAAAAACATCAAACGAAATTCGTGAGTATCTTGAAAGATGAAAAATCTATTCAAGTTTATGGCAAAATGCGGTTTTGTTTCTAATTGAGACAAACTGATAAAAATGTTGAAATCTAATTTTCCTACTTATTTCTTCACTCCTTCACATTTCTTCATTAGCTTTCTTCGTTTTTTTTAATTCTTTCATTAGCACCTTTCTCTGCATAAATAGGTGTCACACATTACAGAACAGTATTTCCCATGTCAATTTTGCAAAGAATTTCTCTGGAAATATGTTCTGAAGATTAAATCTTTTAACGTGGATAAGTAATAAATTCTGTATTATTTCAGGTTACAAAAGATATTACGTCTTTTCTGCCTCAAAGTCATTTGAAATTCAGGCAGTGCCTGACCATGGCAGAAGATGTAGTTTTACTGCATAATTTACGTCACTGATACTGATTGTTTAATGGGTCATTTCACTTGTTGCGAAGTAAGCCATTAAGTAATTGTCTAGGATGCTGCCATTATCAAAAACTTGCCTGAAACTTAGTATGACAGCAAATATAAAATAACAGCTATTACTTTACTAAATAAAAACTTGGACAGTGTAAAAGCTACCACGGATATGACCATCACTGAATTACTCCGTTGACTATTACTATAAAACTTGAAATAATTGTAGCCACAATGACACTATATGAAACGCAACAGCCCCAAGGACATCTGCTGTAAAATGTTCGAATGTACAAACACTTATACAGTATATTTAGTCACCAAAGAGTAATTAATAAAAATACAAATGTATGAATATGAAAATCAATTATTCATCTTCAACGTAAATTAATATAAAATAATGATGAACAGAATGATTGATGGTAAATCGGGTTCAAATCTAAATAAGACTAATTTTATTTCTATAGGAACGAGAAAATAAATGAGATAAATACAAAGGAAGTGATTTGATCGCCTGTAATTCGTCTTAATCTTCTACATTAAGTTGGAATTTAGCCGCAATATATGAATGATCAAAGTGACCATTCAAAAAGCTATTATTAAAAATCACTTTTTTTTCGGTTACAGAGAGAAATATGCAGACTGACAAGAATATATAACAAATTATAAGACCTTGAGAAAAAATAAGAATTTATCAGGAATTAATCTATAAATGAATTTCTGAAATTGTCAAAATACTTAATACACGACAAAAATTAAGCCGAACGATAAACCATAAGAGTAGGCGGAGAATAATATTGAATGCACAGGCAGTATAGGTAATTCAATTAATGACGTAATATACAGATATATAGTTAAACATAAAATGGTAATTAAGGATAGGCGTAACTGTGCGGTAAGAATCACATGGATCCGGGTTCAATCCCACTGTATGGCACCTTGAACAAGTGTTTTCTACTATAGCCTCGGGCCGACCAAAGCCTTGTGAGTGGATTTGGTAAACGGAAACTGAAAGAAGCCCGTCATATATGTATACATACATACATACATACATACATACATACATACACACATACATACATACATACATACATGCATACATGCATACATACATACATACATTCATACATACATACATACATACATACATACATACATACATACATACATACATACATACATACATACATATGTATAAAAATATATATATAAAAATACAAAATGGGACAAGAACGCAAAACATTCACATAGACGACACAAAAAACGGACGGGTCATTCAAAGCCTCTAATCTTCAGTCAAGAACCGGATCATCCTCGCAATTTCGGCTGATTAATCTTGAGATCGCTCCGATCCGGCCAGCCCCAAGGAAAAACTAAGCTACGAGCATTAGATTTCTTGGAAAAAGGATCGAATCTATACGAAACAAGGATAGAAAACCGGACGATGCCACCACACGAATATAAATACAATATAGCTATATTACATTCTGTTAGGAACGTGGTAGAGTACTGTATAAATCTCGTCCACCTTCAGAGTTACCCAGGTACTATCGGTAGTATTATTATATACTTCCGAGTTTGAATTTGGGCATTCGTAGTGTGTGAATATAAAATAGATGTTATTATGCAAACAAATAGTTGCATAATCAAATACCTGTATTCTTGAAGAACTACGTTTAGTCGAAACACTTATAGTGAATAATAAATAACTGTCCAACCCGTACCCAGTATGTATGCATCTACCACTCACGTTACGTGTAAGAATCTAATTTCTTTTAAGTAATTTCCCTACAAGACAATGTTAATGAATATAAAAAGCGTAGTTGTTTAGCTGGTAGCCATATTAGGATGGCCAATTCTTAGGATGGTCAAACAATATAAAATTTGATGTAAGCGGAAAGATCAAGCTGCTTCGCAAGTAGGAGAATAATAGAATTTGATATAGGTTTAAGTCAATGTTCTGAGAACATTACCAATTATTATAGGTATATGAAGGAGCCGGGCGGCAAAACAGCTGAATCATTTTGACTTATAGTCCGAGAGCATATTGTTCCAGATATATTACTGTGTAAGTACGATAAATCATCGTATTAGAAATTTTTATAAAATATACAGGCGAGCGCGCATGTGTGGGTCAGTTCAAATATTCTGATAATCATATAACTATAACTATTAATAATTTAAGACATTATTTGAGCGTCGATGACTAAACCGACAAAGCTACCACGCCTACTTAGTGACAAGAGTAATAGATATTCGGATACCCTGTGGGACAATGACTGAGAACAGTGAAAGTGGGGCAAATCTTAAGAAATTCAACAACCATGCCATGAAGTGTATGGTGTGCATTAAAGTGTCTAAGTGTATGCAAATGTGCAAGAAAAAAGACAATCATACTCTGTAGCCTGCAGTGTTTGCAAATCCTGACCAGCTTCCTTTCTTGTTTTGTTTTTTTTTATCGCCATCCTTTCACGCGTGTTACTTAGTTTAGCGGTTTCAGAATTTAGAAACTAGAATTCAAGCCGCATAAACAATTTTTCAATATAAAGTTCACGTGCGTCCACATTTTGCACGCCATTTTATGCATATATAAATATCTTTCAGTCGAAATATACTTCTCGGTATAAACAGTTTGCAAGCATTTAATTGCCGCAATCGGGTCATCATCTGCAGCTGTAGCGATAAAATGCAATCTCTATAATTTCTTTAATAATCGGCAGCAAACTTTTGAGAAAAATTATATAGATTCATGTATTGAATCATATTTCTTCTTGTTTTAAACCAAACCTATGTATGTGTGTGTGTATAATATATATATATATATATATATATTTGTTTATGAAAAGCTTGGTTTAAAAGTGGGGATAGCCAAGTGTTTGCATAAGTATTTTAATTTCAGAGAAAACCACCCTTTCAGTATGTGTATGTATGTGTGTGTGTATGTGTGTGTGTATATATATGTATATGTATGCATGTATGTATGTATGTATTATACATGTATATATATATGATATATATATATATATATATTATATATATATATATCTTGAAAGAGAAGACAGAGTTGAGGTGGGTCTGTCAGTCACCAGGTTATTGCAATTGGTATGGAAGTTTGGACACCAAATAATAAATGTTTCAATGAAGTTAGTAGTCATTAGACTACAGCCATGCTGGGATACCGCTTAGGTGAGTTTATAGTCATGCATTTTTCTAGTTGTTATCAAGCAGTGGCGGAGGACAAACACAAAGACAGTCACACACGCACACACACGCACACACTGACACACACACACACACACACACACACACACACACACTCACACACACACACACACACACACACACACAACACACACACACGCATGCACAAAGACACACACACACTCATGCATACGCACACACTCACACACACTCACATATAATATATATGAAGAGCTTCTTTCAGTTTTCTTCTACCAAATCTACTCACAAAACACTGGTTAGCCCGAGACTATAGAAGGTGGTCGGGAAACAAGCTCTTACCAGAGGGCTACGCCTGCATATATATATATATATATATATATAATATATATATATATATATATATATATATATATAATAAGAGAGAGAAAGAGAGAGAGAAAGAGAGAGGCAGACAGACAGACAGACATAACTTAAATTTCATTTCATAACGAAGCTTTGAATACACTTGGCTGTTCTTTTTGCACTTAGTCCCTCTATCTGTAAATATTCTGATGTTAATTTCTGAATTACTGTAAAATAATTACTCTAAGCAAACACACACACGCATACACACACACACACACACACACACACACACACACACACACAACACACACAACACACACACACACATATATATATATTATATATATATATATGCTTGTATGTGTCCGTATGTACTGAGTAAGAGAGCAAGAGAGAGACACAGAGAGACACAGAGAGAAAGATTAATAGATATGTACATAAATATAGATATACGTATGTATATGTATTATCACAATCTGTAAATACTTAGCATATATGGCATATGTTAACGCCAATTTAAACATTATAAAGAATTCTAGGAGAAATTTAGAATCAAATATATTTATATAAGAAAGTTTGATGACGTCGGTTTATTCAGGCTACTTTGAATATTTAAAGTTTACGGTTGCAAAATTGAGCAGCAGAAAATTGCAAACCGCTCAGACATGCTGCGAAAGAGGTTCTAACATTGCCGAGTGAGGAGATAAGAAAGATTTTGGAGAATGTTACGAAGAGCAAGTTTTAGTTGGCAGATTGATTGAGAAAGTTAATCAAATTTAATATGTACTTCTTTATACATAATGCATATAAATGTGAAAACTGGCAGGAACATCGTATGGGTATGTATGCAGCTGCATATACCTATATGTAGATGCACTATATGTTCGTATGTATATGAGTGTGTGTCTTTGTATGTGTGCGTGTGAATCTTTGTGTGCATATGTATAACGATAATTTTTCATTAATTTTCTTTCAAAAATTTTGGCGGTTAGCTATTTTCTTCCAAACTTTCTTTCATAACTTTACTTGCTATAAGCTAAAACGATGTGCAAATACACAAACACACAACACACACACACACACACACACACACACACACACACACACACACACACACACATATATATATATTTATATGCACATATATTTAGGTAAATTTGTATGAGTGTACATGTTTAATACGTCCCATTAACACGCCTATTAAAATCCCAAGATAAAGTTAACTTGTAAAACAAAATAGACTAAAACATTAACTTATCTGCATATACAGACCTCAAGAAACATAAAAAAGAGTTTCGTGTGACTTGTCTTTCTCAGCTGAACTAAATACGCTGCCATCATGACGTTAGTAATATCTTCCTTTTCTTTCTTTATTTCTTTCTTTCTTTCTTTCTTTCTTTCTTTCTTTCTTTCTTTCTTCTCTTTCTTTGTGTACTCGGTTTTACACACACACACATACGTATATATACATAGATGTGTGTCTGAGTGTGTGCGTGTTGATATGTATATATATGCACGTATGTATATATATATATATACAACAAATAAATAAATAATATATATATATATACAACAAATAAATATATAGTATATATATATATATATATATACAACAAATAAATATATAATATATATATATATATATATGTTGTGTATACAACAAATATATATTATATATATATATTATATATATAATGTTGTATATTTTTCTTTTTCTTTCACTCTTTTCCCGCCTTCGAAAAAAACATTCGTTAAAGCAGACGACAGTTGAAATGATGAAAAAAAGAAGGAGGACGGTTGAACGTGCAAGAGTCACTGATATTGTAGAAGGTGACAGTGGAAGGAGAGGGTGAAAGGATAAAAAACGATTTTCACTTTTTGTTAACGTTATCTAAATTTACTGATTTGATGAGTGTAAAATAAAATTTCTTTTACAATTGGATTTAAATTAAATTAATTATTACGGTTTATATACATTCACACACACACTCACACATATGGATACATATATAAACATATCCATAGATACACATACACACACACATATAAGCACACACATATATACACGCATTCATATATATTGGTAAATAAGATTTGAATACGTATTATCTGTCTATCCGTCTATATACATATGTGAGTGTATGTGTGTGCGTGACTGCATGCGTGTATGTGTGTGTGTGTGTTTGTGTTTGTGTATGTGAGTGTGTGTGTGTGTGTGTGTACACAGATAGATAGATATTGATATAGATATATATATATATATATAATATATACATATATACATACAGATACATGTATGCCTGTATATATATATACAATGTATGTGCATATGTATGTATGCATGTATGTATAGATGAATGTATGAATGCATGTATGGATGCATGTATGTATATATGTATGCATATATGTATACATGTATGTATACATGTATGTATGTATGTATGTATGTATGTTTGTATGTATGTATGTATGTATGAATGTATGTATGTATGTATGTATGTATGCATGTGCGCGTGTATGTGTGTGCGCGTGTGTCTGCGTGTCTTCGGTGGCGGAATAGCAGAATGCATTATGATATGTTGTCTGGCACTTCAAATCCTGCCGAGGTTAATTTTACCTTTAAATTTGACCACAGTCGATAAAATACCAGACCAGTGAAGACGTAATATTTTAATGGCCAGGTGACGAGCTGGTGGTAGAAGCGTTAGCACTCCGGGCGAAATGCTTAGCGGTATTTCGTCGCTCTTTATGCTCTAAGTTCAATTCCGCCGAGGTCGACTTTGCCCTTTCGTCCTTTCGGGGTCGATAAATTAAGTACCAGTTGCGTACTAGTTTCGATCTAATAAACGACTGGCCCAACACCCCCAAAATTTTAGGCCTTGTGCCTAGAGTAGGAAATAATATCATTTCAATAGCTTTCAGTATTTGACTGGCATTTTGTTTGATAGACAACACCCACGAAATTTCAACTGTATATATATATATATATATATATATATATATATATATATATCTATATATATATATAAAATATTAGGGAATAAATCCAAACTTACAGGGAAAAATCAGATTTAGGATTGAATCCAATTTTATAGTAAAATATTATATTATATTAAATTAGAGATAAAACCACTATTAGGCAAATCAAACAATGAAAAACTTAAGCCAATACATAAAATTAATTAATTTATATTATTTTAAATATAAATCAAAATTATTAAAAATATATGTATATATATATATATATACGTGTGTAAGAGGTGGTGTGTATGTCTGCGTGCGTGCATGTATGTGTATTTATGTGTATGTGTACGTATCTTTGTATTTATATTCATATATCAATACATGCGCATTTATACATATACTGGCAATACCCGTAAAAGTTTCACAGTTATTTCGGAACAACATGGTAGCGAGATAAAAGAGCTATATATTCATAAATTCATTTGAAATTATTTTTTTAACACTTTGTTCTTTAAAAATCAACATAAGTAATAATATTAATTGCACAATCTTGTTAGTCAACATCTCTGAAATTCGTATTCTTTCATATACGCTTGTCACTTCTTTTAATTTGAGGGCCGTCATCTATTATTTTTCACATTACGTTAAGAAGTAACGACTCTTAACTATGGAACCAAATAGAAAATGCAACTTATCAGTAATATTCTACTATTGTACGACTTCGTTGGTAAAGTTCCAACAAAACATAATACGATGTAGGGCATGCTTATTTTCATGTCAGAGTAAAGTTCGTATGGTTAGAGCTTAAAACCCACAATCCCAGTGAACAAAATGTAGGACCTAGATCACTCAGCTATTGATTCTATAATACCATATCTAGTGATATAGTATTTGCAAGCATAGCTGTATCGTTTGATACGTAAACATGTTGCTCTGAGTTCGGATTCATTGCGTAGTATTTTGGCCAAGTGTCTTCTACTATATCCTCGACCTGATTAATGCCCTGACTGAAATAAAATTTAGTGCACAGAAGCAATATGGCAACCTATCATATATATATATATATATATATATAATATATATATATATATAATATATATATATATATTATATATATAACTCAAAACAGTCGATTCTGATTCTGTGCAACTCCCTAACGGACCCTGTCTCCCCAAGCTGGTGGGATATATGTGTATCTCTGTCTGTCAGTCTGTCTGCCTGTCTGTCACTGTGAGTGTGTGTGTTCGTATCTGTGTGTGATTGTGTATGTGGGCGGGTGGGGGTGTGGGGGGTACGCTAATAATACCTATAGGGGAGTGATTTATTCATTCACCGAAGTGAATGGAGTCTTGGCTAGTAGGAACTGATATCGACAGACGGTATCCAACGTTCATCGGGTGTTTCGACCCTGAACTGTAACGCCCTCCCGTTGGTGGTCAGCAGAGATGGCCATGTCACTGCTCCTCACCTCCTTCTGGAGATACATTTGATCCTAAATTTTCTTTTGACCATTTTGTGAAATTAACGTTAAGATGGAGATGTATTCTGCTGTATTAATGAGCAAATATAAATATGCGTGTATGTATGTATGTATGTATGTATGTATGTATGTATGTGTGTATGTATCTATTATGTATGTATGTTATATGTATCTATATAAGGAGAGAGCAGATCTTATGCGAAAGATTACTGGCCAGTCTCTCTTACCTCACTTGTCAGCAAAGCCACGGAACACATTCTTAGAACGAAGTTGGTCACGTTCCTAGAAGAAAATGATTTGCTCAGTAACACGAATCATGGCTTCCTTCCAAAAAGGAACTGCCTTACAAAGCTTCTTTAGCATCAGGAATGAATACTAAAACAAGAGCTCAACCACTTAAATTTGGTTGTGATATATCTCGACTTTGCCAAGGTCTTTGATAAAGTTGGTTACAAGATATGTCAGAAACTATATTTTCCTTCTTATCGTCGGAAAACTAGGGGAGTGGCTGTATGATATTTTAAAAGATAGGAGCCAGACATTCGCAGCCACGAAGATAACATTAATACTAAGCGGAGTCTTCCAGGAAACTGTATTGGGGCTACTACCGTTCGTGGTGGCTCTCCCGGACATTGCATAAGCCATACAGTCTGCGACTCGTCGGAAAACTGGGGGAGTGACTGCATGACATTTTAAATGATAGGAGCCAAACATTCACAGCTTGTGGTGTTCTTTCTAAGATGACATTGATGCTAAGTAGAGCCTTTCAAGGAACTTGTATTGGGACTCCTTAAACTACTGCTCCCAGTTGCGGTCAACACAAAGCGTGAAATTAACAGGAGAACAAAAAGCAATCAGACGCCCCTACACATATCTGCAGAGTATTTCCAGACTTGACGATTGAAAAACTTAAAGTAGGGATTTTTGACGGACCACAGATCCGCAATCTCTTGAAGGACCCAATTATCGTGAAAGCGATGAGCGAAAATGAAGCATCAGCTTGGCTAGCCTTTGCAGAAGTAGAGTAAAATTTCCTTGTAAAACACAAAAGTGAAAACTATTAAAACCTTGTTACCAACTTGATATCAACTTTTCGTGATACTGGCGCGAATATGAGGATCAAAATGCGCTATCTTTTTAGTCGTCTTGATCGTTTTCCTGAAAATCTCGATGTATGCGATGAGCAAGGCGAACGATTCCATCAGGATATCAAAGAGAGGGAAATTCGGTACCAAGGACGTTGGGACGCTGTGATGAAGGCAGATCATTGCTTGTGTTTAAAACGAGATACTCCTGTTGCTCAACATTCACGGTGCACAAAGAAGCCTAAAATTTATTCCTTGAATTTTCTGACAAAAATCTTTGCAAATGTGCATTTTCAATTTTGAATTTTTATTTGTATTTTGTTTTTTGTTACGCTCTCTTTATTGATTCATATTATATACCTCTTGTATGAATAAACTACTTACTGTATCAGGTCTAGCCAGAAAACTAGACCTGATAGAGACAAACTGAAGTTACTTTTGAATTTAGCAGGCAAAATCACTTAAGAATTCGTTAAAATATTTCAGGCACCAGACAAAAAAGACATTTGTGTGTTTATAATTAAGATAAACAAAAGGATATTTTCATACGTTCTGATAATTGTTTCGCTAATCCATATATATATATATATATATACACTTATATTCCAGAATGTAAATACATGTGGATTGTTAGTGATTTTTTCTTCCATCTTCCTTTTCTATTGGTGTTTCTTTGTCTCCTGTTTCTGAAGAAGAGGTTTGCTCGAAACGTAAAACAACCTTCCTTTGTTTGTTTCTTTCTCTGAGTGTCATATGAATACTTTGCATGTACCACGTCCTCGTGTTGTTTTTGTTTCGTTGGTGTCTTTTTCTCCGTTTTTTTATCAATTAAAGATATATATATATATATATATATATATATATATATATTATATAATATATATATATATATATTATATATATATACATACATACATACTCATACACATAAATACATACATGCATACATACATACACATACATACATACATACATGTATACATTGTCTACGTATGTGTATGTGTGTGTGTAATATTTCGTGCTAATAAGTATGTCAATTAGTGTGGTGATGTGTTGAGTAAAGCACTGTCATGGTTTGGGCTACCCAATGTCATCTGCAGTGTTAGTTGAGATAGTAATCGATTAAGGAAACAGAAGACGGATTTGGTGTTAGTCTTTAATAATACATCCATCTTCTGTTCTTTAATCGATTATATAGATATATAGATATATATTTATATATATTATTTCGTCATCTGACATGTGGCGCACCGTGCTGGCCATGTCATTTTGAGGCGGGTGAGCTTATGTGAACTCAAACATATTATCGCTATAAAGAAATCATTTGTGTGGTTATTCGGATATTGTATGGCTGTGTACACTTGTTCGGAAATTGCTGAACCCTCATATATCGTCTAACGACGGGAGAGTCCGTTATTCATCTATGTACACGGCTTAGAAAAACTGAAGGACCGCTGCAAAATTTGTGTGAATGGGAGAGGGGAGTATGTTGATTAAAATCGTAATTAACTGATGCGCCTGTATTTTCTTTTAGACAACGCCAGGAACTTTTCAGCACCCGTTAGTATGTATGTATGTGTGCATGTTAAACATAGGAGTTCCATCTACCCCTTATATACTTATACACACACATACACACAAACAAAGACACACAGACATACATAAATATATAAGATATAACATTTCTTAATATATAAAATAAAAAAAAAAATATAAAACATCATGGGGATGTAAAAGGAATTATATATATGTATAAATATAAAATATAAATATAAACGGTGTGCCGTTCGGTTAGAGGATTAAAACGACATGTCAAATGACTTCAATCCGTGAGACCGCTTCCTTCTGTCAGCCAGCTCAGTTGTGCATTACGTAATAAAATCTGGAAACCTTTGGAGGGGCGTAAGAGTTATATAAGGGCCTCACATTGCATTTCAATGACTCTTTCTAACAATGGCTTCGATCGTATACGAGAAAGCTGTCACGATGTGAATGTCTCTTCTATTTCTTTATTATTATAAATCTTCCACGGAGGAGAAGTCAGTTTCCAACAAAGATACAAGGTCCCATCTTTGGGATGTAGTTAACACAGATAAATTCACATTTGGAATTTGAGAAAAGTCTTGCATATTTTTACTGATCCACTCACAGATTGCACTTGTAATATAGGAATTAACCAGTCGGTTTCTCTTTCTGAAAATCCTAGTTTATCCAGATTCTTCTTTAAGCATTTACTAACAAAACCTAGTGCTCCAATTATTTTTGTTATGAATACGAATTCATAGTCTGGATATAGAAGCTGGAGGTTTCGACGCAGTTGTTCTCTTTTTCTTTGAGTTTCAAAGAGATATTTATATCTGCAGGGCAGCTGGCCATTGTGACGGCACATAGCTTTGTCCCTCTGTCACAAACAACAATATCCGGCTTGTTATGCTTACATTTCACAGAAGTTTTGATGAGAATATTCCACTAATATTCCCTGAGTTGGTGTTTATGAATGTATTCCATAACAGAGGGATTTTCTAAGTTTATTTCAGAACAGTCATTTTTGCAGATGGTATTGTAAATTGTTTTAGCGACAACATCGTGCCGCATATGGAAGTAGTACTATGACGACATTTTTAGACAGCTGCTAATCACATACACGAAGTCTTGCACAGAAACATGACATAGCCTACACATGCGGTTGCACAAGAGCATCACTGTCTCTCTTGTTCACCGGGTACTTTATGGCAATCTCCTGTTCCTGGATTGCACATGCATAGTCTTCAAAAGTGTGATTTAGTGGTCTTGTGTCCAAAAGCGGCTGCGCTTCGTGTCAATTCTACTGTCTTCTTCCAGCTTCCGGACAACATAGTCATTTTTCTTTTCTTTTTTTTTTTTTTGTATGCTGAATGCTTTCCATCCAGGTCTTCTCTGAGGTAATAGAGCCTAGCTGCTTTGGATCATCAAGAAGAGAGGGCTTCTTGAGGAGCTCAATGCAAACTCGTACAATGTTGCTCACTGCATTTATATATTTATTTTTGTTGCTACTGTTTATCAGTTGCTGCCTGAGTGATACCATACGGCATTCGAGGGCCGTCTGCACTGATCTCAGGCCTCTACCACCTTAATTTCTTCTTAGGTAGAGCCTGTCAACATCACACTTTTCGTGGAAGTTCCCAGTTCTCGTATCTATGGAGTGGATTTCCTCTACACACCAATCAAGTATCCCAAATATTGAGATCGGCACTGTATGTATGTATGTATGTATGTATGTATGTATGTATGTATGTATGTATGTATATTTTGCGCAGCTTTCAATGTCTTCGCGTTGCCTAACATTCTATGATGTGCATATTTCTGTGTGTATGTGTATATATGCGTAGATATATACGCGTACAAGCAGAAATACATACATATATGTGTGTAACAGGCACAAACACACACCACCAAGTCATACACACGCAGATGCTACACCCGTCTTGTCCGAATTCATTTTCACAGATAATTTCATATTTCTCTATTGTGTTTTGAGATATAGTTTCCAATCAGTGAGTCCAGTAAAATGTATCGTTTATAAAGGTGCTTGTATATATATATATATATATATATATATATATATATATATATATATATATATATATATATATATATATGTGTGTGTGTGTGTGTGTGTGTGTGTGTGTGCTTGAGTGTGAGCGTGTCTGTATACGAACGTATGTATGGAAATGTGAGTGATAGAATGCATATGTTTATAACGTACCATTTATATTATATATACTCTTTTACTCTTTTACTTGTTTCAGTCATTTGACTGCAGCCATGCTAAAGCACCGCCTTTAATCGAGCAACTCGACCCCGGGACCTATTTTTTTGTAAGCCCAGTACTTCTATCGGTCTCTTTTTCCGAACCGCTAAGTAACGGTGACATAAACACATCAGCATCGGTTGTCAAGCAATGCTAGGGGACAAACACAGACACACAAACACACACACTTATATACATATATACATATATACGACAGGCTTCTTTCAGTTTCCGTCTACCAAATCCACTCACAAGGCTTTGGTCGGCCCGAGGCTATAGTAGAAGACACTTGCCCAAGGTGCCACGCAGTGGGACTGAACCCGGAACCATGTGGCTGGTAAACAAGCTACTTACAACACAGCCACTCCTGCGCCATATGCTTAATAATATGAACTTATATTTATATATTTACATATATACATATATTCATGGATGTGTGTGCGTGTCTGTTTGTTTGTGTGCATAAGCACAGGTGTTGTTGTGTGGTTAGCACTTTGCTTCACAGCTACATGGATCCGTGTTCGGTACCTCTACGTGGCACCTTGAGCAAGTGTTTTCGTGTACAGCCCTATGCCAAGAGAAGTGAGTGGATTTGGCAGACGGAAACTAAGTGAAACCAGTCGTAAACACACACGCGCGTGCATATATATAT
>NC_043014.1:28493143-28500643 GCF_006345805.1 Octopus sinensis | reverse complement strand
ACCTCCCTGTAGCCTACCGGTTCGACAAAAGTGACCGATAGAATCAGTACTAGGTTCACATAGAATAAGTCTCGGAGTCGATTTGCTCGACTAAAACCACTTCAAGATGGTGCTCCAGTTTGGCCGCAGCCAAATGGCGGATACATGTAAAAGAATAAAAGAATATATAGATATACACAGACATACAAGCATCCATCCATACACACAGATATACAGATATATATATATATATATATATATATATACGCTCACATACACGTAAGTACACGTACGCATACGTGTTCCGTCAGAAATAAACATAAAATACAATGAAAATCGCTCGTATTTTTAATCATACTTATGCAGTGCAGTGATATATCGAAATAAAGTGGCGTACCCAGCCTCTCACAAAAATTAACTTTCAAACTACCACGCGCACACACTTACACACAGCTGTCGAGAACAGCGAAACAGCAAGCGGCTTTACATAATGACTTCAACGTTAATATTAGGAAAGACAATATGATGTAATATTCGGCGTGTAGGCTGTAGAAGATATTAAAATTCGGGGATTTGTTTTTTCTTACACAGCCTGTCTGTTTATCCGTCTGTCTGTCTTTCACTCTCTCTCTCTCTCTCTCGTTCTCTTACTCGCTCTCGCTCTCTCCCTCCCTCTCTCTTTCTTCACATCTCTCTCTCTCTTTGTATGTATGTGTGTGTGTGTTTGTGTGTGCATTTGTGAGTGTGTATGAGTAAACTTATCAGTTGAACAACCTCACTAGCACTGTCTAGCCACGACTCAGTCGGTTACGTGCTCAGAATTTTCTGTTAAGTTCAGAGGTAAGCTGAAGCTCGCGGGTTCGAGTCCCACAGCGGGCATATGTTCTTTTTATTTTATATGCCCAGGCGTAGCTGTGTGTGATAAGGAATTTGCTTCCTTGTTACATGGTTTGGGGATCAGTCTCACTACGTGGCACCTCGGGCGGGTGACTTCAGCTATAGTTCCAGGCCGATCAAAACTTTGTGAGTGGATTTCATAGACGGAAACTAAAAGAAGCCCGTCGTTAATATATACAATATGCATGCGTGAGAGAATATGTGCGTAATTAATACACACACACACACATACATACATACATACATACATACATACATACATACATACATACATACATACATACATACATAATGCATACATACATACATACATACATACATACATACATACATACATACATACATACATAATGCATACATACATACATACATATATGTATATATATAAGATATATATAGGGCTGCGAATATTCTTAGAAATTTCACCAACAGTGGCGTAGCATCTATAAAAAGTCAATAGACAACATATTCTCAATATAAAATAGTGTACATTTAAATACAAGAGAAAACTACCTTTTACTGGTAATTTTTACACGCTAGAAGAAGCAGTCAAAACGACCAAAACCACATTTAAGAACAATTTTCGAAGGGAATGAAAAATTGTCTCTAAATTATATGTTAGTTGTTAAGGCACGGTTACTGATGAGGATTCGCCTAGCAAATTATTTTATTTGCTAAAGAAATCTGAAACCTAGGTATAACCGTAAAAAAAAAATAACAACATAAAAGTTTTCATTTTTTATTCCCTTCGAAAATTGCTCTCAAATGTGGTTTTGGTCATTTTGACTGCTTCTTCTAGCGTGTAAAGATATATATATTCTGCTATCCGATGAAAAACCATGCTCGAAACGTCATGTTTACTTTTAATTTTCCATCCGGACTTTCAAAGAGCGTCCAACTAATATGTTCATTGGTTATGTTTTTTGCTTTTATTCTTGAAGTCGCTGTTGGTCACCGATTTGCATATATGTATGTATATGTGTGTGTGCGTATATGTGTGTCTGTGTGTTTGTGTGCGTGTGTGTGTGTGTACATATATGCCATGTGCCATGCTTTCATTAATTGTTTGGGGTACTTGAGTAAACGCAGAACACGAAGGATGCGACAGCTGGAGGTAAAGAGGTCTGTACTAGCACTAGGATCATAAGAACTCTTCAGTTGGATAGGTTTCACGTGAAGGGAAGCGCTCTGTTCAAGAACTCAGCGTGACGCCAGCCCAAGAAATTGAACCCACAACCTTACCATCGTGATCCCAACGCTCTAATTACAAGAATATACATTTATATAAATGTCAAAAGATGAAAAGACAACTGTGAAAGTATTCGGAGATCGGAGAGTGTATAACAGCGTTAAAATTTATTCCAAATAATAATAACAATAACAATTGCTGACAGATGAGACAGTAGTACCCATCATCTCCCTTTTGATGGAAAAGGCTTCGAAACCAAAAACTTTGAAGAATGTCTAACTATAAGTCTGTCTCAAAAGGGATCAACAGTCCTTCTCGTGTCATAAGCTTAATAAGTCTGGTTTCCCTGATCCTGTGGTGTATATATTCCCTGATCCTTGGTCGAGATGACGGTCCGTCGCAGGATTACTCATGTCTTTCATTTTTGACAACTAAGTGAAGTGGAACAACGTGAAATGAGGTTGTTTTACACAAGAACACAACACATCGCCCGGGTTAGGAATCGAAATTACAATCTTGCGATCATGAATTCAACACTCTAACCACTAAGCCATGCGCCTTCGCATAAGTCTGTCTAGTAGTTTATACACCATGTATGTATGTATGTATGTATGTATGTATGTATGTATGTATATATGTATGTATCATATAGGTATGTATTACGTATGTATCCTCTGGCTGGTGGCAACTAAACCCGCAACCCTACCAAGCCTACTTAGTAATGTAGGTGATTTTCGTTGGACATCAGAAGACGAAAGACAAAGCCTGTCAAAGAGCAACTGAATTCAATAGAGTCAACGGCCATCCAGTAACTGGGATTGACAGACCCCCTAGGCTTTGTTCAGACATCTCTCTATGAGAATGAAAACTCTGATATAATCCCTGCGATTTCATTTGTATCCAATGATACAGACTAGTTCTTCATTTTCTGCAAAAGTGTTATGTCGGTCACCCCCAAGTAAGAAGTGGGCTGTTCCACTACTGATAAATAGTGGACACACACAGCAAGCAGTGTCAGTCGGTGAGGTACGCCGTACGTGCCTGTCACGCAGACGACGAAGTTACGTCGTCATAATGTGGGGCATATCAGTGGCGACGAGGAGTCGAACTACACGCTGTGGCAGATAACACTAACATAGAACTGAACTACACACAATGAAACATATATAAATTCTATTGAAAAATAATATAAGTCGTGTGAAGGATCATAGTCAGGTCGCTATGTGTTAGTAGCGTTACCGGTAAACAATGTAGGCTGGTACTACCTGCGGCATTCTGAAGAGAAAAATAATTCTGTGCGTGGAAGAAAAAGAAATGAAAAAAATAATAATAATGCTGTGTGAAAGAAAAAATCTCAAAGGGGGAGATGTTGTGGCGGATACCCCCAAGTGAGAAGTGGGCTGTTCTACTACTGTTAAATCATTGGACAGACACAGCAAGCAGTGTCAGTCCGCGAGGTATTTTTGTTAGTGTTAAATCATTTTTGATTGCAGTTGACGCAAGTCATGTTATACTTTGTTGCATCTTTGTTGAAGGTGCTCCTCGTGCAGTGCGGGTGAACTAAGTTTTGTTGAATTTGTCGAATACCGTTGGTGTTTTTGCCTGCGGGCCTGTTAAATTTTGTGCTTGTCTTCTTCCCCATTTTAGGGTGAAGTGACTGGAAAAAGAAAAAGAGAAAAATGGAGTGTGAACAAGCTCCAGCACATGCTGGCAGTTATGCTTCAGCAGCTGGGAAAGGTACAACCACAAACTCACTAGAAGTGCGAGAAATTAAAATTGGACAGAAGAAGCTGAAAGAATACTACAGGCTGATTCAGAAGGAGGGATCCAGTTTAAAACTGATCCCTCCAGAAGTGAGAACCACTACTAAGAAAAGAACAGTGGTGTACCGAACACTATCGACAACGACCAAGAAAATAGAGATAGCTACAGAAGAAGCAATTGAAGAATGTCTGAAAGAAATTAAGAACTTGACAAGATTCTATACAAGAGGCACAAAATACGGCACAGTGAAGGTGAGATCTGCCAACGAACAGGAGGCAATAAATCACTCCACTGTGACGCTGAAGACAGAAAAATGGGTACTCCTGCATACCTACTGCGGCAAAAGGGTCACCAGAGTGAGAATAGGTAGAGTGCCACCAAAAATCAAAGAAATGTGGCTGGTGGCAGGCATAATGCATAAAACTGAAGAAGACGCCAAAATTCTAAAGGTGACAAGGAAAAAGAAGGTATATTGAAGGGGATACGGACTAGAAATGGTCATTCAGGTTGGACGAAAAGATTTGAACGAAATCGCCGAAGAGGTGATTTTACTGGAGGACATAAGTTTGAGTGGTGGTGGAAGGAAGACCCCCAATCTGCTATCAATGCGGAGAGAAGGGGCACATTAAAATAAAGTGTTCCCAGAGAGAAAGTAAAAACGAGGAAAGCCAACAGGAGTGGTGGACCTAGAAAATGATAAATGCACAGAAGAACTATTTAAGGAGATGATCAGAGGAAAAAGGGAAGAACCAGTGAACTCACCTCCGAAATGTCCAAAAAAGGGGGAAAAAAGGAGAGTGAAATGGACATTGTACAGTTTATGCGGCATACACTTCCAGCAGCATCATCAACAAAAGAAAACAAAAAAGAAATCTACCCAGACAACCCAAGTTCACCGCGGAAACAAACAATCAAAGATCCCAGGAAAAATAAATGGTATATGGTAACATACATAAATTTGCTTACCATATATACTATTCTACTTTGCATAAAACTTTATTGCTACTTCTGGCTCTCATTTTTAAAGTATTCTAGTCTGTCAATATTTTAACAAAATGATGATACCTTTTTTAATTTTAATGTTACGTTGTAAATTAAGACCAAATATTTTTTATTATTCAAATTTTATCCTTAGCTGCAATATTTTAAGTAAAAATTTTCTTGTTGTCTTTACCTGATGTAATAACTTGTCCTGAACTTTTCCAAGTGTAATAACTTGTCCTGTAATATAATCAGGATTTATAATCTTAAGAATAGTATTTCTCTTGCTCACATTTTCCATGTAATCCATGTTTTTTCCAGGCTATGCTATTATGCTAATTAATAATGTGTCAAATGTATCAATTAGCGATGTCGTTGATAATTTTTTCCTTGCCTCAATGACGCCGGTGACATATATTATAAGTCCCCTTCATAAAAAATTTGAGAAACAAACTCTCATAACTTTTTTTCCTTTAAAACTTCATTGCATGAGATTGATACCATGAAATTCCTCGAATTGAGTTCTGTCATTTAAGCTTAATTAGAATATAGTTTGTTTTTGAGATAAAAAAAAGTTAATTATACTTAAATCCAATTTATGCTTTATATATTTTTAATGATATTTTACCTCACAACTTTTTTTATACAAACTTTTGTTGCATAGGAACGAAACTATAAAATTCTTCATACTTTCTTCTATCATTGAAACTAAGACAAATATATTTTGCTTATAAATTTTAAAGAATTATTTAGATCTAAACTTGATTAGTAGAGTTACTTACTCTCCTATAACGTTGCTGGATCAAATCTCAATTTTTTATGCCAAAATGTAGCTAGGAACCAGTCCTCTATAAAAATGTTAACAGCTTTCAATTTGGTTGAGAACTGAATTAGCAACAAGCTCTGAAAGGTGCTGCGTGTGAGTAATTTGTGAATTAGTTGAATGATATATTATTATTATTATTATTATTATTATTATTATTATTATTATTATTATTATTATTATTATTATCATTATCATTATTATCATTATTATTATTATTATTATTATTATTATTATTATCATTATCATTATTATTATTATTATTATTATTATATTATCATTATTATTATTATTATTATTATTATTATTATTATTATTATTATATTATATTATTATCATTATCATTATTATTATTATTATATTATTATCATTATTATTATTATTATTATTATTATTATTATTATTATATTATTATTATTATTATTATTATTATTATTATTATCATTATCATTATTATTATTATTATTATTATTATCATTATTATTATTATTATTATTATTATTATTATTATCATTATCATTATTATTATTATTATTATTATTATCATTATTATTATTATTATTATTATTATCATTATCATTATTATTATTATTATTATTATTATTATCATTATCATTATTATTATTATTATTATTATTATTATTATTATTATTATTATCATTATTATTATTATTATTATTATTAAGTAAAGGCAGTGACTTGAGAGCATCGTTAGCACGCCGGGCAAAACGTTGAGCGGCATTTCGTCCGTCTTAACGTTCTGAGTTCAAATTCGACCGAGGTCGACTTTGCCTTTCATCCTTTTGAGATCGATAAATTAAGTACCAGAGTGAAGCACTAGTAATCGACCGGCCCCCTCTCCCCAAATTTCAGGCTTGTGCCTTTAGTAGAAAGCATCATCATTATTATTATCATCATCATCATCATCATTATTATTATTATTATTATTATTATTATTATATTATTATTATTACCAATTGAACACTGGGATCAATGTAATCGAGTCATCCTCTCCACCAAAATTGCTGCCCTTGTGGCAAAATTTGAAACCATTATTAGAGAGGGAGAGTGAGAACGAGAAGTGAAAGGGACCGAGGGAGATCGAGAGTAAAAGATAGACATGATGTGCATATACATTTTATATATATATTTTATATGTGTGTGTGTGTGTGTGTGTGTGTGTGTGTGTGTGTGTCTGTATGTGTGTGTGTCTGTTCGTGTGTGTCTGTGTGTGTTTGTGTGTCGGTGTGTATGTGTGCATGCGTGCGTGTGTGTGTATGTATGCATGTATGTATATATTTATATCAACGGCGACTCCGGCACTTGGGCTCTTCGGGCTAAAGCCGAGTATAAATTTAGTAAAGTGAATGTATATTTGTAAGCTGATTTAAAATCTGCCAACATTGACTTCAAGTGTGTAATTGTAGCCAATAACTCGGGCTCCTTTTAATGAACCTGGTCGCAGCTCATTCATTTTCGTTCAGCGTCTGGAAGTCGTCTTAAAGGTGCCCTGTCTCAAAAAATATCATTCGTAGCGGACATTCTCTCGACATCATTCATACGCCCCTGACCCGGGCTCTGAAGTTAAAGCCAGAGTCGTTATCTATAATCGTAAAAATTAAAAGTAATTCAAATTCAATGTGTTTTGAAGCAATAAATTTCTAGAGAGATTAGGATTTAAATTCGAATCTATGAAAAGTTTCCGTTCTACAATACTCTTAAAGGAACGAAAAATTATCCACCAAATCGGGCTAAATACGAACGAGCCTTTTAGGTGTAAAAGACTAACTGGTATTTCTTGTCAAGAGTACAGGTGACAGTCACATCGCTGGTGCTTGTTGTGCAGTCCGCTGTCGTTATTTGTTTG
>NC_043014.1:28478143-28488143 GCF_006345805.1 Octopus sinensis | reverse complement strand
CGAAACTTCAGACGGTTGAACAAATATAACACTCACATCTAGATATTGTCATACTCAATAAATAGGAAAGATGCATGGTTGGGGGTCAACACAACTGATTCATCTGACCCATTTCTTGTATTTTCAGATGGCTTTTCTACAATATGTCGGTCGAACGCTTTTCTGTTGTTTAGCTCTTCTAAATTTGAGGGTTTGGGGCGTAGGAAGTAGGCTGACTTCTGTTTCTTCGGTAATGCTCGTTTATTTTGTTGATGCCGTTATTGTTGCTCATGATTGTGGTGATGTTGGGAAGTTGCGCTTTCGAGCACCCTGCGCATGCATCTTGGAGAAACTTTTTTTCTTGCTGTTTTACTCTTTGCTGTCACTGTTTGTTATCGAACTGACAACCTTTCGGTCGTGAGTCTAATAACCCTAACACTAAGTCACGCGTCTTCACTCTGACAACAATTAAATCAAAAAGAAAACTTTGTTTGCTACTATGATTGCTAGTGAGGAGATCATGTAGCCTCTAGACAAGAGGTTGCGAACCATTTTTTATCTATGGACCCCCTTTGATTACTCTTTTATTCTGGCGGATCCTCATAGCCATTCGATGTTTAAAAACTAGTTTTATAGATAGTTCTTTCAAAATTCCTATTGTTGGTTGAACCATGTAAAATGTTAAAGAAAGAAACTGAGTTGTTTCTTGGATTAAATACGCATTTAAAGCAAAATCTTTTCACGAACTCTTAAAATTGAATCCTCAATTTACTATTTTGCTTGTATGGACCCCAACCCCAAATCTTATATGGGATCCCGGTTGAGAAGCACTGCTTTATATGATATAGAAGATTATGTTAAGCAACAAGTATAAATGCCACTTTATGCGCCCCGGGTTCATGAAACTTCCATTTGCAGAGGTATAGAGCACCGACACATACCCGACCCACCTCTCAATCTTTTATAAATGTATAAACAGAAAAGAAATAAAACTGCAGTTTCCCAGTTCAACACAAGTGGGGAAATGCCTGCAGGAAGTGCAGTTCACAGTAGGATACATGACAAGAGACAAACAACAGGAGATAGCTGTTTCTGTCTACAACAGTGAAGTAGATGCCGGGACTGTGGCTATTTAAAAAAATACTACAATCAAGACAACAAACAGTGACAGCAAAGAGTCCTTGAGCAAGACGCTTATTTCACGTTGCTCCAGCACCTGTATTTCAAAGGGCCAGTGTCACACTGAATTCCCTGAAAACTACGCTATGAGTACACGTGTCTGTAGAGTACTCAGCCACTTGCACGTAAATTTCACGAGCAGGCTGTTCCGTTGATTGGATCAGCTGGAACCCTCATCGTAGTAACCGACTGAGTGCCTGATTTATTGTTAAAGCGTTGGGGATAATGTCATGCGATATTTCCTCATGCTCTTCATATTCTGAGTTCAAATTATAAAGAGATTAACTTTGCATCTCATCCCTTCCGGGTCGACAAAATACAAGTACTGGGGGTCTAAAGCATCGATTGAGCTGCCAGCTAAAAATAGCAGGCTTTATGCCTAAATCAGAAATTATCATTATTGGAGGTGGACGGGAAATTAAGTACCAGTGGTGTACCGGAGATGTTGTAATCAACAAGTACCCTCCTTCAAAATTTCAGGCCTTGTGCTTATAGTAGAAAGGACTATTATTGGTGGTGGTGGTGGTGGTGGTGGTGGTGGTGGTGGTGGTGGTGGTGGTGGTGGTGATAGTTTCTTCAGTATCTACGGGTTGATTCGAAGCAGAAGATACCACGTCTTCTTCCTCCTTAACGTTTCTATGGATACAACTGTTGTGTTGTTTCTAAAGCAGACGCTAGAAAGATTCATATCTCCCCACTTCTCTCCATCGCATTTCTCTGTCTATCTGTCGCTCTCTCTCTCTCTCTCTCTCTCTCTCTCTCTCTCTCTCTCTTTCTTTCTTTCTCTCTCTAGCTATCAATCTATCTACTTATCTATTTATCTATCTTTCTTTCATTTTCTCGCTTTGTTTCAATTAAACTCCTTTTCATTCCCCGCGTGTTATATTCATCTCCGGTGAATATTAAATATCTCTACACAAGGTGGGAGGGAAGGAGGTTTTCTTTTTTTTACCTTCAAGGAAACTGATAACTTTGCAAATATAGAATTTTAAAACAACAGACGTTTCCGCCGACTTGGAAAACCGAGCAAATTGGAAAAACTCATCGAAAATACCTTTCACTGGTACTTAATTTACCGACTCCAAAATTATGAAAGGCAAAGTCGACCTCAACGAAATTTGAACTCAGAACGTCAAGACGGACGAAAAGCCACTGGACACCGAAGTGCTACGGTTCAGCTTGCTCGCTGCTTTAGTGATAATAATAATAATAATGATACTACTACTACTACTACTACTACTACTACTACTACTAATAATAATAATAATAATAATAATAATAATAATAATAAATGCCCTGATGCAGTACCAGGCAGTGGCTCTCATGGCTTCTGATCTTAACTGATTGGAAGTGTTATCATGTACATTGTTTTGTCTTGGTATAAAAGATGGGCTACAGCAAATATTCTGCTCAATACCACAGATTTGCTTGTCAGTTGTTTGACCTTAACCAGTTGAGCATGTCCCTTAGTGGCTGACGATATGTGCATCTCTGATCACGAGCAGAAGTAGTGGGGGAGCATCATAGCCATGTGTTGAGAGGATTCTTTGGGGTTTGAATTGTTCACCTCTGGAAACATGGGTGGTTCTTTCAACATCCTTAAACAACCTTATTCAGGGACCGTTTGAGCGGGATGGGCTACTCAACCTGAAGAAAATTCTAACTGGGCCCCACCTGCAAGGTCATGTGCTGTTTATCTTGATATGAGATCACCATGTCGCGCACATATGGTTGTGATGCATGTGCCTGGTGTACCTTTATCAGACGGGTAGTCATGATGGGTATATTGGGCTTCGTATATTTTACCCCAGTGTCACTTTGATGGCATGAACTGCTCTCTCACTCAATAATAATAATAATAATGATAATAATAATAATAATAACTGTTTCACACTTCCATTACATCTCCCCCAGTGCTTGCATTGTACTTACTATTATCGATACCGGAGAGATAAAACTTAACCACGGTAGGATTTGAACTCAGAAAATAAAGTCACAACAAATGCTGCAAATCATTTTCTAGATGTTCTAACAATTCTGCCAAAAAACCACTTCATACAACAACAACAACACAACAACAACAACAACAACAACAATAATAATAATAATAATAATAATCTTTTCGGCTATAGGCACAAGACCTAAAATTTTGGGGAGGGGGACAGTCGACATCATCGACCCCAGTGTTTCACTGGTACTTAATTTATCGACTCCAAAGGGATGAAAGGCAAAGTCGACGTCGGCGGAATTTGAACTTAGAACATCAAGATGAGTGAAATGCCGCTAAGCATTTTGCCCGGTGTGCTAACGATTCTGCCAGGTCGCCGCCTTAATGATGATGATAATAATAATGATGATGATGATGATGATGATGATGATGATTTCAAGAAGGAGAAAATATTTCTATTCAGCTAAAACAAGATTGCTTTCTTGTGCAATCTAGAATGAGTTTCCTAAGAGCTTAATGATTCCAATGTAAGAGCTTTTACGATTTCAATTTGAATAAACCTTCATTGAAGGCCTTAACATGGCTGCCTTACTGCCGTCTATCAAATCGAACGACGCGCTGTTTTCACTGTGATGTCTACTTCCTGTCTTCATCTTTAAGTGTATTATTCTTCGTCATCTCCATTTTGTAAAAAAAAAGTAACAAAATAAAAAATTAAAATGAAAAAAATCAGAAAAAAATAAACACTCGTGAATTTTCATGTTAAAGTTGTTAAAATATTTTTTCTGTTGTAACTATTGATTTGGCAGAAATTCAGAATATACATTCCAATGCTATTCGCATTCCTGCGCAAAGCAACCAAGATATCCAATGTTTTGCGTTGTTTTCCGTCTAATTTAGTTTTTGCGTAGAGGTATTGTTATTGTTGTCCGAACAAACTCGATCAGATGATGATAATGATGATTGTTTATTGTTGTCCATGGTTTTTGTTATTGTTGTACAATATGGGCGTGTATGATAGCATCAGGTCGTTACGTTGTCGTTAATACGTTGTCGTTAATACGTTGTCGTTAATACGTTGTCGTTAATCAGGTCGTTAATTGTCGTTAATACGTTGTCGTTAACGTTGTCGTTAATTGCTGTTTTTACTAAGATCTCCCTTTTTAGTAGAAGATAGCTATAACCCTTTGACTGCTATTTCTAAATTCGGTATGTGGTAAGGCAATTCGTTTGCTAACCCTTATTGCTTAGTATTATAATATATATATATATTATATATATCTAATATATATATATATATATATATACAAATATATATATACGTATATATATGTACATATCAAACATCATTGCTCTTTTTCTTTCCTAATCTCTCTCACCGCCATTTCGCCTTATCTGTCAGTCTGTCTGTCTATCTTCCCCTCTTCTCTCTCTTTCCCTCTCCCTGTTTCTCTCTCTTACTCTTAAAAGACGGTCGCAGGCGGAATAAATGCATTTGAGCATAGCTAAAATCAATGACAAAACAACTGAAACACAAAATACCAGAAGAAGAAAGGGGAAAATGTTTGTGAGCAGTTGACGTCTCCAGATATTTAGGATATTTATAAATAAGCGATGATAACAAAGTCACAGGAGATGCTAAAGTGAAGTATAAAACACCGAGCAAAGAAATAAAGGGAAGCCACCTTGAAAGTAAAAGGGAGTGAATCCGCAGAAAGTGCCGTCATAAGAAAAGAAAAGAACTGTGTCTAATGCACCCAAAATACTGCGGAGGCGGGGGTCGGCGAGCCAGAGTATATTACCCCAAGAGGGGAAAAGAGGAAATTCTTGAAAGTAATGCAGAATAATTAGTCATAAGTAAAATTATATAAAAAACGCATTCCTTGTTATTCTTGACAGCACTGCACCTGTCCAATGCAGTAGAGGTGTTTAAGAGATGTCAAACTGCTGCAAAGTCTTCCAAAATTGCAGATGCGGAATCAAAAAGTTGCTGCCTTTTGCAACAACCTACCTTTGCAAACAAGGATTTTCCATTCTAATGAATATAAAATCAAAGCAGAGTAAACGATTGGACTCCGAAGGCCGTATCTAAATTTCTCTGGCTTTAAATTGCTCCGACTTTGATGTAATTGTAACAAAAATAAAGCATCATTTCTCCAAAACCTGAAGGCGAAAAAGTTTCTACAAAAATCCATTAGTTTCACAATGAAGATATTAATTTAATTTATTACATTTGTTTTATTCTGGGAAGAGGGTATTTTCAAGTTAGAGGAAAGATGGAGACGCATTGTGCAACAAAATGGTTAATATTTGATTGATTAAAAATGTAATGGCAAATATTTATTGACCTTTTTCTAACCTTTAAAAATCTATGATTGTCTTCCTTTCAACACAAACGTCGGTGTAAATAAATATATTTTGGAGTAATTGGTTTAGAAAGTTCCCTGATCACTGTGTTGGAGTATTGTAGGTGTAATGGAAAGATGTCTGTAACCACTAAGAATGGCGAGTGTCTAAAGACTAAAAAGGATTGAAACAGACGTGGGACATTTCAAAGACTGGTGAGTCAACCTGAACTTTATGCTGAAATCACATAGGATAACGTTTGGAAATTCGTTGAAAAAGAATGAAATTACAGTTATACATAGAATAAATTGTGCGTTTGTTAAATATGAAAGAAATCGTTGAAGATAATGTTACTTAACCAAAGTTTCATAATCTAGTGGGATAAGAAAATACCAGAAGAGAGTGAAAGCAGTGGCCATTGTAAAACTGCCAAAAAAGTAGTTATTGTTTTACTGGCGAGAAAAGTTTCTGCTTGTGAAGATCAACAAGTTGCTTTCAGCAAATGGCTTAATCATCATAAGTGAGACAACTGACGTAATTTTTAAAGATCACCGATTTGGATTTTGTGAAAAGAAAGCATGCACTGGTACTAGTTTTGCTCTTACATAACTGAAAACACGGTCGAATTGAAATCAACAGTATTCATTAATTTGGTCGATTGTAAGGAAGCTTTTGATATAGTGAACCTGATTGGGAAACCTGATCCCCTAATGAAGATTACATACAAACGTACCGCTTATTGTGCATGCGTTAATGAACGAATGTTAGACAAGACAGTGTCCTGTCCCTCTACGGTTTTGTCATAGACTTTGGACTCATATGAGATAATAACAAGATGTTATGTAATGAGGATTTTAGCAAAGATATTGTAGTGATAATACTTGCAAACATTAAGGTGGTGAGCTGGCAGAATCGTTAGTAGGACGGGCAAAATGCTTAGCAGCATTTCGTTCGTCTTTACGTTCTGAATTCAAATTCTGCCGAGGTCGACTTTGCCTTTCATCCCATGGAAGTCGATAATGGTGTCGATGTAATCAATTTACCCCTCCCCGAAATTGCTGGCCTTGTGTCAAATTTTGAAATCACAATAATAAGAATAAGGCGGAAAGCTAGCAGAACCGTTAGCATGCCGGCCAAAATGCTTAGTGACATTTCGTCCGTCTTTACTTATTGAGTATTGTATTTAAACATATACGGTGTTTAAAATTTACAACTATTTTAGTAGATTTTTATTTATTTAGTCGCATCTGATTACAATATACACTCCACCGTCTTCGGGTAAAATTTTAAACAGGTAAGATTTTAAACAGCCGATCTGCATATAGTCAACATTTATATACGTGTGTGCGCGTTCTGTATGTGTATGTGTGCGCTCGTTTATCAAAATATACATGCATACATATATATACATGCGTATGTCTGTGTGAGTGTGTGTGTGTGTGTGTGTGTGTGGTGTGTGTGTGTGTGTGTGTGTCTGGGTGTGTAATTATTCAGTTTTCTTTCAAGATTTCTTGCCAATACAGAAAGAGCCGGTTTCTAACCTAGATCCAAGGCTTCTTCATTGGAACTTCAGCATCAACAACAGATTATTTTTGTATGTATGTATGCATGTATGTATGTATGTACGTACATATGTATGTATGCACGTACGTATGTATGTATGTAAGCAAGTATATATGTATATTCAGATAAACACATCTACACACTCATATACCACAAACATGTGTGCGTTGTGTGTGTGCGCACGCCTCTGTGTATGTGTGTGTGCCTCTGTGTGTGTGTGTGTGTGTGTGTGTGTGTGTGTGTGTGTGTGTGTGTGAGCGGGATATTTCTGAAATTCCTAGCCACAAAGGAAGATGTGTTCACTCATACTAGTTTTCCATGTTTGCTATGCGTAAAGTATTGAATCTATGCGTCTATCTTACTCGTAGGTGGTTAGCAAAGTTACAATATTAGCGACTGATTTCATACAGTAAAAGGAGGGTGGGAATCTTAAAACGAAGTTCCTCAGAAGTTGGTTTTACATTAATAAAACATCAAAAAGGTGGCTTTGCATTCATAAATAGAGAAAGGGCTCCTTTGTTCATTTGAGACAACGGTAGGTAGATTGTATTTAAACAATCACAATCATTGATGTAACTAACGAAAGCATTGATATCAAAGTTAGGCATTATGTTGGTCAGAATTGTGGCCAGAAGTGAGCTAATCACTTGCGGTAGTGGGGTCAGCAGTGACGGTGGTGGCGTCGGCCGCGGTGGCCGCGGTGGTGGTGGTTGTGATGGGAGGTGATGGTGATGGTGGTGGTGGTGGTATATCTATCAACTCAATAATTATAATACTTTATGGAGGTTCTGTCTCTTAATTCTATATGTCAATATATAAATATATATATATATATAATATATAATATATACTAATATATATATATATATATACAGATAAAGAGTGAAATATAATTAATTTAATAAAATCAACAAATTTCACCAAGTAGTGTTTCGGTATGGAAAAGGACCATATTCGGTAAAATTAAATATAATTATAACAATGAGGGTCTTTGCAACAGGTTGCTAGACCAAATACCGAAAGTATTAGAAATAGCAGCCAGAAGACTGTTATTTCTTTTACTACAAAAATATGTCCCACAGACACCAGTATTTGTAACTCATTTTATGGCAAAAAAAAAAACGAAGAAAAATAACGAAATCAAACAGTCTCCGGTCAATTATGTACGCATACGTTTCTGGATTAGAATCAAAGATTCATTTCCTTCATCAACATAATATTCCGATAAATAAATCTAGAAATGCTAGGAAATCTTACCCTCCATATTTCCGCCGACCAGGCGACATCGGGGCATACAGAAGCTAACCAGCATATCCACATTTATATAGACAAGTGAATTCGTATCTCCCTCCAGAATTTTTCCCCCGTGAGTTACAAATAATACTGCCGAAAATGAATTCGTAGTTCTACAAATTCATTTTCGGCAGTATTATTTATCGGAATATTATGTTGATGAAGGAAATTAATCTTTGATTCTAATCCAGAAACGTATGCGTCCATAATTGACCGGAGACTGTTTGATTTCGTTATTTTTCTTCGTTTTTTTTGCCATAAAATGAGTTACAAATACTGTTGTCTGTGGGACATATTTTTGTAGTAAAAGAAATAACAGTCTTCTGGCTGCTATTTCTAATACTTTCGGTATTTGGTCTAGCAACCTGTTATAATTATATATATATATATATATATATATTTGTGTGCGTGTGTGTGCATGTGTATGTATGTATGCATGTATGTATGTATGTATGTATGTATGTATGTATGTATGTATGTATGTATGTATGTATGTATACACCTATTCTTTCGTTATATCTCATCTCAGCTAATTGCCTTCGTAATTAACTCTTTCCATAATTTACATGTCCCATTTCAGCAATTTGATACCCCTGTAATTACATGTCTCTAAATCATTTCCTTTAGCCTTGTAACAGTTGACTACGATGCTGTGGCACCAGTCAACTAGATATGTCTCTTGACATCGCAAACTTGCCAGTGATAGAGGTTGTACAACTAAGATAGGACTTCATACTTTTGATCTTTGTTTGCTTCTCCCTATTTTGTTACCACCTTCACCTGCAATAATTTTATACTTATTTATTTGCTTGTTTGTTTGTTTGTTTTATTCTTTTATTCTTTTACTTGTTTCAGACATTTGACTGTGGCCATGCTGGAGCACCGCCTTTAGTCGAGCAAATCGACCCCAGGACTTATTCTTTGTAAGCCTAGTACTATCGGTCTCTTTTGCCGAATCGCTAAGTTACGGGGACGTAAGCACACTAGTATCGGTTGTCAAACGATGTTGGAGCAACAAACACACACACACGCACATACATATATATACGACGGGCTTCTTTCAGTTTCCGTCTACCAAATCCACTCACAAGGTTTTGGTCTGCCCGAGGCTATAGTAGAAGACACTTGCCCAAGGTGCCACGCAGTGAGACTGAACCCGGAACCATGTGGTTGGTAAGCAAGCTACTTACCACATAGCCACTCCTATTTTGTTAAGCAACAAGTGCTTGTACTACAAATCTCACTACAACCATCATAACCCCAATCATAACAAATACAATCACATCGACATCACATCAACTATTACCATTATTACCACCAACTACCATCACTATCTCTCCCACCAGATAAAACTGGTGTGTGTGTGTGTACTATCATATTCAGATACAGATCACAGTCACCCCTCCCACCAATATTGAGAACAACATTTACCATTAATCTCAACACCAGCACGTCTGAGTCAACTCAACCTACTAGAGGCAGCAGACGTGTCTCCCTCAATTCGTACCCAACTATCCCAGAAAAATACGCTCTGGTTGATGCAGTCTTGTACTTCCTGCACACAAAACAAAAACAAAAATAAAATCATATATTCAGGAGCGGAATACCTTTCATCATAGATGTATTCGATCAGGACTAACCACATCATCCTCACTCATAACCACAACCATTACTATTGCAAAAGCAATCACA
>NC_043014.1:28460643-28475643 GCF_006345805.1 Octopus sinensis | reverse complement strand
TATATATATATATAATATATATATATATATATATATATTATATATATTATATAATAGATATATATATTATATATATTATATATATATATATATATATAATATATGTGTGTGTGTGTCCATGTGTGTACGTGTATGTGTGGTATGTGAATTTGTGTATAGACATGTTTTACGACTGATTCCATTTCAGGAATGGCAAAATAGTTACTCTTGTGAGCTTATATAAAATGGAGCAAAATTGTTGTTTTGAGACTTCCAGGCCCTGTATTGGAGCTTATTTTGGGCAAAACTGCATCGTTTAAAAGTACATTAGTTGAAACATTTTATCTCCTCTATCTACTGTTTTTATTGAAAACGTGAAGCAGACAAGCACACTTGAAGTGTAGTATTAGAAAGACATGCGTTTAGCTAGCAATTTTATCAAACTCGGTTTGATTCCAGAACACCAACAAACATTACCGGTTGTTCGTCATTGTCATATAGCGTACACCTGCAGTATACTGATGAGACTCCAACGAAAATCTTCCCAATTAAGAGCGAGTTTTCTAGCTGCCTTGCCACTCTTGTCGAACCAGCTCGTGATATTGTCCATCTGTTGCATTCTTTGTCTGCCTCTTGATCTATTGCCCTCTGCTCTTCCTTCAATAATAATGTTTATGAGATCTCTTCTTCTTCGAATATGGCCATAATAAATGATCTTTCGCTTCTTCATGGCAGCGAGCTGGCAGAACGCTAGCACGCCGGGCGAAATGCTTAGCGGTATTTCGTCTGCTGCTACGTTCTGAGTTCAAATTCCGCCGAGGTCGATTTAGCTTTTCATCCTTTCAGGGTCGATTAAATAAGTACCAGTTACGCACTGGGGTCGACATAATCTGTCCTTGTTTGTCCCCTCTGTGTGTACCCCCTCGTGGGCAGTAAAAAAATAAGATGACCTTTTGTTTCTTCAAAATATTCAGGTGTTGTCATCTTTCACCGATTTGTTGTAACATCCAGTCATTTGTCTGTTGGTCATCGAAAGAGATTCGTAACCATCTCTAGTAAACCCATATTTCAAACGTATTCATTGTATTCTCTTCAAATTTGTTCAGAGTTCATACTTCGCAACCATAAAAGCATGTTGGCCAAATGAGCGCTCGCCCTAGCCTTGTTTCCAACTTAATTAAGATACCCTTGCTGCTCCAGATGTTATTCGGCATTTCCATGAATATCCTTGCCATGTCCTAATTCTTACTAACATGTGGCTCCAAGACACTTGCACAATTCAACTTGTCGAAGCCTCTCACTGTCCTGTTTGGTTTTAACATTTACTTTCTCTTTTCCTACTTCCATAACTTCTGTTAGATGGTGTAAATTAACAGTTAAGCGTTTTCCGTTACAAAACTGCTTTATCCCATTCCTCTTCTTAAGTATCTAGCTGTCTCTTTCTCTGTTTATCATTTTTCCTATCTTCATGTAAATATGCGTCTATAGCCCTGTTTCTGTGTCTCTGTTGATACCATCATTGAGCTAACGACTTATCTAACAGAAAATCTCTCAAGTTATTTGTCATTTTTATGATATATGTGTGCAGACGCTGAAATACACATATACTCGCGCGCGCACGCACACACACACATACACACAAACATATATGTCCTAAACACCTTCCTGTACCCATAGGCACACACCCCTGCAATCATATATATATATATATATATATATATATATGTATGTATGTATATATATATATATATATGTATGTATATATATATATATATATATATAATATGTAATATATATATATATATATATATATGTATATATATATATTATATATATATATATATATAATATATATATATATATATATTATATATATATATATATCTATATATATATATATATATATATATATATGATTATATTATATATAATATACATAGGCGGCGTGAAGGCGCGTGGCTCAGTGGTTAGAGCGTCGAGCTTACGATCGTGAGGTTGTGAGCTCGAATCCCGGACCGGGCTGCGTGTTGTGTTTCTTGAGCAAGACACTTTATTTCACGTTGCTCCAGTTCACTCGGCTGTAGAAATGAGTTGCGACGTCACAGGTGCCAAGCTGTATCGGCCCTTGCCTTTCCCTTGGTCAACATCGGTGACGTGGAGAGGGGAGGCCGGTATGCATGGGCGACTGCTGGTCTTCCATGAAACAACCTTGCCCAGACTTGTGCCTCAGAGAGTAACTCTCTGGGTGCAAACCCATGGTCAGTGTCTGACCGAAGGGGGTCACTATGTCACTATATATATACATATACATACATACATATATAATATATATATATATATATATATATATATATATATATATATATATGAAGATGAAACAACTGTCGTGATAATAAATTGCTTTGGTACACTCCAACTTCTCTATTAATCTTTAATATAGATGGTCATCCCATTAATAATGCGGTTTTTTATACTCTTATTTTTCAAAATTAAGATAAACAAATTTCTTTTTTAATCTAAAATATACTCTCCTTCATTTTCTACAATGCTCTTCCATCTACCTTGCAAAGCCCCTCTTCTAAAATTCATTTGTCCGTGACGTAAAATGCTTCCCCGGTACTGTTCTGACCTCGTCTACAGAATTCCTATTTTACCGTCCAAATGATTTTAAGACTGCGAAATAAATGTTAAACAGACGAGGCAATGTCCCACGAATATGGTGGGTGGGGCATTGTTTCCCATTCAAACTTCTCCAGCCTTTGGAATGTCATCCTCGCTGTATGTAGCCAAACATTCTGATGGAGGAACACCTTTCGTCTTGAACCAAAGGTGGTCATTTTCTTCTTCTAACGTTGACTTAAGCTGCCCAAGCTGCTCACAGTAGATCTCCTTTGTTATCGTTTGGTTTGGGTTTAAAAGTTCAAAGAGGACTAAACCTTTCATATCCCACTAAACAGATAACAACACCTTACGTGTGTGAAGACCTTCTTGAACCTGGGGTACCAGTGTTTCTCCTTTCCCTACCCATTGTCTTCGGCGGTTGAGATTTTTATAGAGAAGCCCATTTCTTGGCACCAGTCTCTATTCGGTCTAAAAAAGGTTCATTCTTGTCGTAATAGCAAAGAAGAGCGCACATTCCCACGCTGCGCGCGATTAGGCTCGGAAAGTTTGTGAGGAACCCACTGTCCCAATTTACTAACTTTTCCGATGGTACACAGGTGCCATCGGAACTAGATAAATGGTTGAGTGACCAAATCCAAGCTTCTCTGCTAGTTCCTCAACAGTTACGATAGAATTTTGTTCCACCAGGGTTTGTAGGATGTCCTCGTCGAGCTCTACAGACTTTCCAGGACGAAGCTCGTTTTCTAGACTGCAATTTGCGGTTTGGAATTTCTAGAACCACCGTTGACACTGGCTTACACTCATTTCCGATCCACATATACTGCATTAATATTCCTCGCACTTTGCCTTGCATTGTAACCCTTATTGAACTCAAGAAGCAAAATATGCCGAATATGCTCCTTTGTTACTTCCATTATAGCTTTGAAAAAATAACTGTTAAAGTCGAACTGCACTCTTCAAAACTTGCACTAAGAATAAGTACAAGATAAATTACTACCTGCAAGTTGATGCAAATAATTTATCCCGTCCCCTCCGACTTTTTTAGTTCAAGCAATTGAAAAGACGCATTATTTATGGGATGACCCAATATCTAGAGACAGGGGGAGAGAGGAAAAGAGAGAGAGAAAGAGAAAGAGAGAGATGGAGAGAGAGACAGATAGACAGACAGACAGACAGACAGACAGGCAGGCAGACAGGCAGACAGGCAGACAGGCAGACATACTACAACTTTCGACTTCGGATTACCTTGGAGCACGATACTGATTAGAAGAGTTTTGTGTTAGCCTGGTTTGTTTTTATCTGCAGAAAGCTTAAGAAGTATTTCGCCTCGATTTATATCCCTTATTAAACCCACTTTGTTTATATATACATACACACGTACACATATTATTATGTGTATGTATGTGTGTGTATGTATATATATTCCTTCTTTTATTCTTTTACACGTTTCAGTCATTTGACTGCGGCCATGCTGGAGCACCGCCTTAAAAGATTTCAGTCGAGGAAATCGAACCCAACCCAGAACTTATTTGTTGTAACCCTAGTACTTATTCTATCGGTCTCTTTTTCCGAACCGCTAAGTTACAGTGACATAAACACATCAACATCGGTTATCAAACGATGGTGGAGCGGGGACACAGACACACATACATAAATATATATACATAAATATATATACGACGGGCTTCTCTCAGTTTACGTCTACCAAATTCACACACACGGCTTTGGTCGGCCCGCGGCTATAGTAGAAGGCACTTGCCCAAGGAGAATCAAGATAAGCGTTAAAAATAATCAAAAATGCATTCCTTGCTACAAAGAAATGTCATGTGTATAGAATATCTTTTAATTGTTCCGGTCAATAATTGCCTAAATCCACGCCCAGTGCATATTTTAAAGCATGGTACTTATTCTCTCGATCACCTTTTGCCGAGCCATGAAGTTACAGAGATGTAAACAAACCAGCACCGTTTGTCAAGCGATCGTAGAGGGAAAAGCACTAATACACACACACACACAGGTGCGCGCAATCACAGACACACGGACACACTCACATGTATGTATGTATGTATGTATAATAATAATAATAAGAAGAAAACAACAACAACAATAACAATAATAATAATAATAATAATAATAATAATAATAATAATAATAATAATAATGAAATTATTGTATACAGTGCTCAGGTGCACCACAACTTGTCAAAACTGCGTATAAAGCATATGTAGTAATGTACAAATGAACAGTGTATGAGTCAGATACATGCTTGCGTGTGTATGGAGGGGAGAAAATCTGGTCTAGTCCTGGCGAATCTCAGGAAGCATGGAAGTTTTGAAGGATGCAGTGCTCCGACAACTAACAACTGATGCCGGCAGTTTGTTCCATACTTCAGCAACATCCTTGCAGTCCTTATAACAGCTCATTTTTGCAAGTTAACTTCGGTGATTCAAGTAGTCTTATAATGGCCTATACAGAGCCAATGAAGCGTATTTGTACTCTCGATACTTCAACTGTTTCCATATCCCATCACTGCCTACGTCAGAGCATATACAAAAATCATATAAATCTCATTTTCGTTACTATGGGGAAGACATCACGTATCTGCATACCTTTGTGTGCATTCGATGCTAGAGAAACAATCGCATCTAGCAAAGACATCGAAAACATTAAGTATTTATTTCAATATGTAGCTTGAATTTATTTTGAAGCATTTCTTCGTTTTAATCGTACTTTATACATAAATCAAGGCGTATGATGTCTCCTACCAAATTTGTCACTTTACCATTCATCTTGGTGGAGGCACATGGCCTAGTGGTTAGCGCAGCGGACTCGCGGTCGAGGGATCGCGGGTTCGAATCTCAGATCGGGCGATGTGTGTGTTTATGAGCGAAACACCTAAGCTCCACGCGGCTCCAGCAGAAGGTAATGGCGAACTTCTGCTGACTCATTCGCCACAACTTTCTCTCACTCTTTCCTTCTGCATCTAGCAGTTCACCTGCGACAGACCGGCATGCCGTCCAGGTGGGGAACCTATACACCAAGTAAACCGGGAAACTGGCCCTTATGAGCCAGGCGTGGCTCGAGAAGGAACAAACAACAAAACCATTCATCTTAATTGTATATTATTTACTAATGGTTTCAAATTTTGGCACACTCAGCAGCTTTTGAGGCAAAGAGAAGTCGATACCATCGGTACCAGTGGAATTTGAACCCAGATAGTGGAATTTGACCCAGAACGTAAATATGGAATAAATGCCGCTAAACATATTGACCGGAGCGGTAACAATTCTGCCAGCTTGCCGCTATATATAATTTATATATTTAATAATAATAATTGTACTCATTTTCAAAAGCCAGAAGAGAAAGAGAGACGAAATAAATGCAAACAATAGTTAGAAAGCTTGTGTGTAGAGGGAGACTAAAACAAAACGAGCGAGGAAGAGCGAAAAAGAAGCCCAAAGAGAGACAGAGAAAGACAGAGAGACAGAGAAAGACAGAGAGACAGAGAAAGACAGAGAGACAGAGGGAAGGAGTTGTTAGGTGATATTCAAATGTCATTCTATCATTTTATTTTAATGTGAAGAATGTCTGTCTATGTACTCTGTATTGACAGGAAAGTGCATGTTTACACACAGAGATGCTAACGAGTGGAATGCCCTGATATATATAGTGTGGCGTTTTAGACACAACGAAAGGTTAAATTTACTGTTTTCTCGACTGCTGTTGGACATAGTTTAAATATTTGAATTCTGAACTGTGTGACACGAGACTACTATTTCTTATTTCTTTACTGCCCACAAGGAGATACACACAGAGGGGACAAACAAGGACAGACAAACGGATTAAGTCGATCACATCGACCCCCGTGCGTAACTGGTACTTATTTAATCGACCCCGAAAGGATGAAAGGCAAAGTCGACCACGGCGGAATTTGAACTCAGAACGTAGCGGCAGACGAAATACCTATTTCTTTACTACCCACAAGGGGCTAAACACAGAGGGGACAAACAAGGACAGACAAACGGATTAAGTCGATCACATCGACCTCAGTGCGTAACTGGTACTTAATTTATCGACCCCGAAAGGATGAAAGGCAAAGTCGACCTCGGCGGAATTTGAACTCAGAACGTAACGGCAGGCGAAATACCTATTTCTTTACTACCCACAAGGGGCTAAACACAGAGGGGACAAACAAGGACAGACAAACGGATTAAGTCGATCACATCGACCTCAGTGCGTAACTGGTACTTAATTTATCGACCCCGAAAGGATGAAAGGCAAAGTCGACCTCGGCGGAATTTGAACTCAGAACGTAACGGCAGGCGAAATACCACAAAGCATTTCGTCCGGAGTGCTAACGTTTCTGCCAGCTCGCCGCCTTACTACTATTTCTAACCGCTTATGAATCATGTTTGTATATATATCAAAATATGCACAGATATGAGATTTGACGTCGCTTCTTCTCCGTAACCAGACCTATCCATTTCTCGACAGTATTGTAACTTGCGGTGAAAAGTGGATTCTGTACAATAATAAAAAGTTCTTTGCAGTGGTTGGACCAAAATGAAGCACCAAAAACCTTCCCTAAACCCAAGTTCTTCAAAAAGAAGGTTATGGTAACTGTTTAGTGGTGTACTGTTGGTCTCATCCAATATAACTTCTTAAAACACAGAAAAACCATTACTGTAGAAACATATTACCGTGGAATTGCCAAAATGAACGAAAATCTGCTACTTCTCTGTCTCAGATTGGCCAACAGAAGAGGGCCAATCATTCTTCATGACAATGCCCGAAAACACGTCTTCCTAATGACACTCCAGAAGTTGAGCGTACTTGGCTATGAAGTTCTTCCCCACCCACATTATTCCCCCAGACCTTTCCCCTACTGACTACCACTTTTTCAAGCACCTTGACGGTTTCCTGCGAGAGAAGGAGTTCAAAAATCAAACCGATGCTGAAAGTGCATACAAAGAGTCCATCAGCTCCAGAACTCCAGATTTTTATGCTACCAGAATAAACAAACTTGCAACTCGTTGGCAAAAATGTGTTGATTGTAATAGTATTTATTTGATGAATAAAATTTTCGCATTGTTGAAATGCTTTGTGATGAATTTCATGTTTCAAAACGTCGCTTACAATATACATACATATATATATTTCTTTCTCTCTCTCTCTCTCTCTCTCTCTCTCTCTCTTCCTCTCTCTCTCTCTCTCTCTCTCTCTCTCTCTCACTCTCTTTATATATATATATATATATATATATATATATATATATATAACCAAATGAGGAGGAAAAGAGATCCTTCAAAGTGGTGTGTTAAACATCCAGTTCACTGGAAGTCAGCTGAATACCATAGAAATATGGGTATAATACAATTATAAAGATAAATGGATTGTCAATACTACTTCTCTACTTAATTTAATGTGTGTGTGTGTGTGTGTGTGTGTGTGTGTGTGTTTGTATGCATGTATGTATGTATGTATGTATGTATGTATGTATGTATGTATGTATGTACATGCAAACAGAAAGAAAGCAAAGACTTTCAGACGAAAAATATCTCAGTATAAACATATAGATATTTATATCAATAGATCAAACTTACACAGAGTACAATTGACAGAGAAAACAAAAGGGGAAAAGTTAAGGTGTTACAAGTCGAACAGCTGTTTCATGGGGCTTGGAAATCCATCATAGATGTAGTTCCCCAAAATATGCAGGCCATAATGGAAGCAAATAAACATTGGATAGATCAAACCTCTGTCACCAGGATAGAAGAAAATCTTACATTGCAGAACATGATGCAGAGAAGTTTAAAGTTGGAATTTTTAAGCTTCTCGGCATCATGATCTGGAAGGCCAAGGCCACTATCTTCCCTATCCCCCGAACAAACCAGTAAAAGTATAAATAAAAAACACTGATCGATTCACTCTTAAACGGCGGACATCTTCAATTGATGTTTCAAGCATTTTACATAAAAATGTCCATCATCAAAGGAAAGTCAATATTTTAAGGCACTTTTCAACAATGAGAGTGCAAATTTTTAATGCAAGAGAAAAAAATTATTATGGTGTTTGTATTTATTCAAAGTGAAAATATGTATAGAAATTACCCTTAAAAAAAAGATTTTTGTTTTTTGCTTTTGGGTTGTTTTTTTTTTTGCCCATTTGTCATACACACTTATGCAACCTTTCCTCACTGCTAAAGCATTAAATTAATTTTTTAAATAAATATAGAGGAAATATGATCCTTTACAACACCAATGATGTAATGTGCTATGCGAACGAGTGGACAATTTTATCGACTTTATAGCAGAAATAATACTGGTTCATATAGAATGGATATGGGCTGGTACTGTGTATATTGAATGAATGCATGTCCATAGATAGATAGATAGATAGATAGATAGATAGATAGATAGATAGATAGATAGATAGATAGATAGATAGATAGATAGATAGATAGATATTACTCCCAGATATAGGTGTGTGTGTGTGTGTGTATGTATTTGTGAGAAAAAGTACTCAATATACGTTGTAGAGTTCATTTATTTATTGAACTGAATGATGATTCATTCTGTCACTTACCAAAGTGTTTTGGTCTTGCTCGTTCGTTCTGGTGACAAAGCGACGAAGATCGAACCCAGAAAACAGAAACTCGAAGAAGCAAGAGAATTTCAAATACACTCACACTCACACACACACATACACGCATACACACATATCAGTTTTCTGGGTTGCAGACCCATCTTCTAAACAGACCCAGCCGGAAAGCCGCGGCAGCCGACTTCAATGGGGAGTGAAGTTGCGTGCCATCTTTTAACAGGGACCTAGCCGATCCATTTCTGATATTTGGTTTTCTTTAGCTGGTGAGAAATATCGAGTCTGTCCTCCCATCGACATCGGCGATTGCTTTGTACTCCTAGAGAGCATGAATATGTCTCGTCGGAGTGATGTTACCGCTATCTCTTCTGCGACGACGCATCAGTCTTTCAGGCCCACTCGTATCTCCGAGTCTGAAGCTGGATGCAAAATAGAAAGCAGGTCCCCTGCTTTCTTCTTAAGAGCCTTGGAACCTTCCCTTAGGACTCTGATTTCCTTGGTTAGTGGTAGCTGCTGTTAGATGTCTGTAAACCTCTAAGTTCGTCCACTTTGCGATTTTTGTAAGCACTTTGTCCTGCCTCCACTGTATCGGCCTTCCCTCAGTGCGTTAGAGCATCCGTTCAAAATGTGGTCTCTCTTGCCAAACCGCTAAGCGGTTGAGATGTAATCAAGTCAAGAGATGGTGGGGACAAACACACACAATATGAACAGAAGCTCATGGCCTCACATACACACGCAAACACATATATACAATAGCTTTTAGCAGTGTTTCTGTTGTTTTGTACAAAAAAGGAAGTTCTGATTTAGAACTGAGTCTCTTGCTTAAACACACACACACACACACACATGCATATATGTATATATATAATATATATATATAATATATATATATATACATGTATATGTATATATTATATGTTTATATATATATATGTATATATATATGCATATATATATATATATATATGTGTGTGTGTGTGCGCACGCACACTCACACATTTATATAAATATACACATATATACATAGTATAAAATATATATACTAATGATTTAACGCAAATTGAGAAATAATGAAAATGACTAAAAACAAAAAAAGTAGAAACAAAAAATATAGTGAATGGATTATTTTATGAAATGAATTTTCTATTTTAGAACATAGTACTTCCTGATACAGAAAGTAAGGGGCGTGTTTTTTGTTTTTTAGTTGGTTTGCATAAGGTCAGCTTAGGGTCAGGTTACAGCGACATCTATTTTTCAGTTTAAATGAAAATAGACATGTGCACATTCTTACGCACACACCCACGCAGATAAACACACACACGCACACACACACACACACACACACACACACACACACTTCACTCACTCCCACACCTCCCACTATCGCAACACACGCCGCGACCCATATAAAGAATTAAATATGAAAAAATAAAAGGAGGCAGACTAAAGAAAAAGAAAGAGAAAGAAAGAGAAGAAAGATGCTCACACCCTACCCACACATATGCATACACACACACACACATCACATCCGTATATATATATTGGTTTGGCTTATAAATAATTTCCGATTTTGTTAAATACATTTACTTATGAACAAAGTTTACAATGGATAATTTTCAATTATCAGTATAGTTGCCATTATTTTGAATGACTTCTTGCCATTTATCAGATAGCTTTTTGATTGCTCTTGAGTAAAATTCAATTCCTCTGGTCCGTACATGAAGAAGCTTTCCACTCACGTTTTCACTTGATTTTCTAGGGAAACTTTTTTTCCCCATCAGAGCATTTTGTATAGAGCGAAGATAGAAATCGGTTGGTGTAAGTTTCAGTGAATACGGTGAATGGAATAGAACACACCAGCCCAAATCCAATATTTTATCCTGCATGATCCTTGCTAATATGGTCTTGCCTTATCATGGAGAAGCACAATGTTTCTCCCATTGACGAGAATTGGGCATTTTCTTTAAAGCTTTTCATGCACATGTTATAACTGTTCAGAGCATATGTTGGCTTTAGTGTTTGATTCCACTATGCAGGCTGTATAACCTTCCTTACATAGAGCTCAGCCTTTCAGATAAGTTGTGGGGATTTATCCTTATCAGTCAATACCCTTTTGCATTTAAGATTGTCATAAAAGACCCATTTTCTACCACCTGTAATGATATTGATGAAAAACGGGTCATTTTTGTACCTTGAAAGAAGACTTGTCCCTGTAAACGTGATCTTCCCTATTCTTCTCACTAAGAGTATGGGGAACTCAAACACTCAGCTTGCTGACTTTTCCTATCCTTTCAAAGTGGCAGCAGATCGTGATTGGATGTGTTGAGGTCAACTGCTGATTCCCAAGTACTTTTACAAGGATTTTAATTCCACTAATTCTCTTAAAGCATGAAGAGCATCAGGCCTCAATGACAAATTTCGGGAACGAAGCTTTGAAAACCAATTTCTTACTTGCTGTTCAGTTGACTATAAACACTACACATTTTCTTAACTGTTTCTGTGGCGTTATTTCCATTCTTAAACTCTCACAACATCACATGTTGAATATGCACTTCCAGTTCATCCATTTTAGGGGAGTGAAATTTAATATTAAACTATGATGTGCACACTTTCGCTGCTTAAATACGAATGGCAGATGAGGGTCTTTTAAAATCGGTAGTTTCCATTTCAATTTTAAATATCTGAAGTTAGAAATATGTCATTACAATTTACTTCCAAAATATAGAAATTATTTATGACTCAGCCCAATATACAAACGCTCACATTCACTTGCACATATACATCTACTAACATATATATATACATAAACATACATACATACATACATACATACATACATACATACATACATACATACATACATACATACATACATACATACGTACATACATGCATACATACATAAATACATATGAATAAATGCCAAAATTACAATCTTGATAAGCTAGGGTTCTCAGAAAAAAACTAACTCGTACACATATACAATCTGCAAGCAAAACAGTGGAAATGAGCAAAACATTTCTGAGGTTTAAAATGTGACATTATTTTTGTGATCTACATTCCATCAATAGATCTTTGTATCTTCATTAGAAACCGGTACCTTCCTCAGGGAAGGAATTTCTTTACCTTTCTCTTGAATGGCAAATAATTTCCATAACTAACGAATTTATGTATGGTATTTACTATACATACATTTTTCTTATCTGCTGTCAACATTCATGTTTTACACACACACACACATAAGTGTAGGAGTGGTTATGTGGTAAGTAGCTTGCTTGCGAGCCACATGGTTCCGGGTTCGGCCCCACTGCGTTGCACCTTGGGCAAGTGTCTTCAACTAAAGCATTGAGTGTTGGTTTGGTAGACGGAAACTGAAAGAAGCCCGTCATATATATATGTATTTATATATATATATGTATGTTTGTGTGTCTGTGTTTGTCCCCCCAACATCGTTTGACAACCGATGATGGTGTATTTGCATCCCCGTAACTTAGCGGTTCGACAAAAGAGACCGATAGAATAAGTACTAGGCTTACAAAGAACAAGTCCTGGAGTCGATTTGCTCGACTAAAGGCGGTGCTTCAGCATGGCCACAGTGAAATGACTGAAACAAGTAAAAGAGTAAAAGAGTATATCGACTTTTTGGCGTACGCAATATTTTAATCATTCAGAAATATTTTTAACTGAATGTGATTTCAAAAATGTGAGTTGTTTGCACAGTAAGTATTTATATTTTAGCTTTCTTTCAACAGACAATATTTGAATGTTTTTTAAAAATTGTTTTCAAGTGAATGGCAGTCTTCCGCTTGTCATCCGGAGATCGTTAATTTCCTAAAAATTTTTATTCATTTACTTTTGTTTTAAAGTGAAAGGGTGGAAAAGTGAAATTTGTATGTACATGTATATGAAATGGACGTGTTTGTGAAAGAGAGAGAGAGAGAGAGAGAGAGAGAGAGAGAGTGAGGAAGAGAGAGAAAAAGAGAGAGAGTGAGTGAAGGGGGTGTGTTGTCATGTATACGTACATACATCAATACATATCTTTTTTGTATGTACGTGTGCATGTGTGTGTGTGAGAGTGAGAGTGAGTGAGTGAACGTGTGTGTTCTCATGTATGTGTAAGTGGCACTCTCTCTCTCTCTCTCTTTCTCTCTCTCTCTCTCTCTCTCTCTCTCTCGCATTCACACACACACGTCCATGTAATATACACGTTCATACTTCTTTCACTTTCACCTCCTCACTTTCAAACAAAAGTAAATAAATAAAAACAATTTACGGAAATTAACGAACAAAACCAGCTGATCCGGATGACAGTTCTGAGAGTCAAAGCGAAAGATCGCCCCAAGGGAATACAATTACCAAAATTTTTTCAAGTGCGGTTGTGTGGTAAGTACCTTGCTTAAGAACCACATGGTTCCGGGTTCAGTCCCATTGCGTGGCACCTAGAGCAAGTGTATTCTACTATAGACTCGGGTCGACCAAAGACTTGTGAGTGGATTTGGTAGACGAAAACTGAAAGAAGCCCGTTGTATATATGAATATATACATATGTGTGTGTGTGTTTGTGTGTCTGTGTTTGTCCCATCAACATCGCTTGACAACCGATGCTGGTGTGTTTACGTCCCCGTAACTTAGCGGTTCGGCAAAAGAGACCGATAGAATAAGTACTAAGCTTACAAAGAATAAGTCCTGGGGTCGATTTGCTCGACTAAAGGCGGTGCACCACCATGGCCGCTGTCAAATGACTGAAACAAGTAAAAGAGTAAAGTGTAACTAAACTATATCGTCTGTCACAATATTCTGTTATGCATCTCCAGCTAGCAAGCCATGCTACTCCAGACTGATGACGAGCAAAGTCTCAGAAACTAGTCCCTGTATTCAGGCTTAGGTGGGTGGGTGTTTATCTCCCCCTTGTAAACATAAGGGCACAGGAAATATGTCAAGGCCGACAGGAAGTGTTGCTGCTTCCTAGAGTTAAATAGCAGCTGATTCCCTTCGTGGGACTGTCACATTAAGTTGACAGTATACAACTACTTTATCGTACCACTACATAAATCTCTCTGAGATATATAGAAATGTATTATATATATATATATATATATATATATATATATATATATTATATATATATATATATATGTAGGGGTCCCGGGTTGAGTCGGGGTTAACCACAGTAAATAAGGTACTCAATACATAGCAGAGTAAATTAAATGAATGAAACAGCATTGAATGAAACAGTTCTAGTCCTGTAGAAGCTCCTTCAATAAAATAAATATATATATATGTATTATATATATATATTATATATATAGGGAGAGTTTACGAAAAGAACAAAAGACGAAGACAGTGGTGTACAAAACAAACAGATGTATTAGTATAACGCTCAAGAATAGAAAAGTCTTTTACGTTTCGAGCCTACGCTCTTCTACAAAAAGGACACAGAAAAACCAAGGAGAGAAAAAATATGTGTAGTGGCTAGCGATCTTATATATATATATATATATATATATATATATATATATATATATATATATATATGCAATTTATAGATAGATAGATAGATAGATAGATAGATAGATAGATAGATAGATAGATAGATAGATAGATAGATAGATAGATAGATAGATAGATAGATAGATAGATAGATATACAAATAGATAAGTATAGAAATATCTATGTATGAATGCCGATATGCATGTCTGTACGTATGCATGTATCGAAGCACATGCATTAACATTTGTATATACGCAGGTACGAGATCTGATCAACAAGTATCTGGACTGTTGGCATAGTAACGAAGCT
>NC_043014.1:28453143-28455643 GCF_006345805.1 Octopus sinensis | reverse complement strand
TGTGTGTGTGTGTGTGTATGTGTGTGTGTGTGTGTGTGTGTGTGTGCGCGCGCGCATGTGTGTGTGAGAGAGAGAGTGTGTGTTTATGGTTTACTCGCTTGGGTTTGTGGGTTGTGAAAGAGAGTTGCTTTCCTGTGCTCAAATCCTGTGCATTGTTTAAAAGATAAGGATTGTTATGAATATATATTTACACATCCAACTTAACTCGGATGCGTTGTTTTAAACACTGTAAGCTGCAGTATTCGTCCTCAGAAATTACCTCGTATAGACGCTTAGTACGAAATAGCATAGATTTTATCGGCAGACGATATTTCGTCAGTACAGACTGATTGGACTGCTGTATTACGTGACTTCGGCGTATTTTTCGTCTCGTCAGCAACACCTAATCATAAATGCCAGACAGAAATCTCGTCAAACTGATATAGTTTGATACTGACTTACTTGTCAATGATGTAGCAAAAAGCTGACGAGCCGTGTATAAATTAGCTCTTAGTAACGGAGCCATTTTTGTAACGAATATTAATTTGTTGTTTTAAACACCGTAAGCTGCATTATTCGTCCTGAAAAATCATCTTGTAAAGACGTTTAATGCTAAATAGCACAGATTATATCGGCAGACCAAATTTAAGAGAATCGGTTGGTTTACGCATGGTGAGATATTTCACGCGATCTACCATTGTTCAGCTCAGATGCTAGTTCTTTCACTTCTATGTATTGTGTTACGTAAAGATATTGGGAATAGTTTGAGTAATATTTTCAATGCATTGTGTTCTAGATAGCCGGGATACTTTTTCTCTTTCTATCTTTTATGTTATAAACGGCGTTAAAAACAGTACATCCAAGGTAAGTTGGGCGTGCGAATTCGTATTTGTTACAAAAACTGCCTTCGGCGCCGATTACTATTTTATACACAGCCCTCCATCTTTTTGTGATATCATTGACTGTTTAAAACTATATTGGTTTGGAGAGATTTCGCTCAGGCATTTGGGGATTAGGTGTCTGTAGCTGATGAGACAAAAATTACGCCGAAATCACGTAATACAACAGTCCCATCCGCTGATACCGACGAAATTTCGTCTTCTGATATAATCTATGTATGGTATAATAAATGGTGGAAATTGTCTTCCTAATACTATCGGACAACAGTTTAAAGTGTGTGGCTTCATTTAATTCATATACATTTTTCGTTTTGTTTTCAAATATTTGGACACTGGAAAATTGTTTAAAAGGATTCATGTGGCTATTTGGTCCACTTTGAAAAGAATTTATGGTGGTGTCGGAATCTTTCACCTTTCATTGAATCAAGAAGATCAGATTTGGAGATTTCAAATTAAGACTTTTTTCTTTTATTTGATAGAAGGAAAAATTTTGCTCCCTAAAGATTACTTGTCTGCAGGTGTTTCACCTGTATTTCTTCTGTTAAAGAAGGGTCTTGATTTCACCTGTGTGATTCAACTTCGCGTGTCTTTTATTGTTTATTGTTTTTTTCCATACGCCGTATTACTACAGAGCAGTTTAAGTGGCATTTGGATATTCCATTCTTCATAGTGCAGATGAAGACACTAGCGCAGCTAACATGCGTACCCACAGACTTCAGAGTGTTCCTACTTTGTAGATTGTGTCAGTCCAGCTAGTTCTCAAGACGGAAGATTTACAGAAAAGAAATGGTCATCAGTGTTGTCTGTGAAGTAATGTAACGCCTTGGTCATTCTATTCAGAACCTGGAATTTCTCAGGCAAGCATAATTTACAGCCTCCAGTTCCAGACGAGAGAGACAGACAGACAGACAGATCTATATACCCAACAACATAGACACCTATATATGAAGTAATGTTCACATTTAAAGAAACCACTTAAGAGGCATATAGGTACATACATACATACATATATATAGATATATATATATATATATATATATATTATATATATGTACAACCACACGCACACAGCTACAGACAGAAACTTAATACCTCACATACACACACATATAGACGTTGGTGATAACTAATGGGAGAAAACGGACCCAGTACCCAGTAACAGTATACGAGTATACACAATTTAATTTAGTGGACTGGATTGAATTTTACTTACGCACGCACACACACATGCACACACACACACCACACACACACACACACATTTGTATGTATGTATGCCATTCTTCAGTTTTATTTTAAGATTTATTGCCAATAGAGAAATAGCAGGTATCTAAAGGAGATCCGAGTCTCCTTCATTGGAATTTCAACATCAACAACAGGGTATTTTTGTATGTATGTATGTATGTATGTATGTATGTATGTATGTATGTATGTATGTATGTATGTATGTATGTATGTATCTTCTATTTTTTAATTATTATAAATCGTTCACTGAGGAGGGACCCGGTTTCCAACAAAGATGCAATGCTCCATCTTCGGAATGTAATTAACACAGACAAATTCATATTTGGAACTTGAGAAAAGTTTTGCCTATTTTTACTGTCTCACTCATAGATTGCACT
>NC_043014.1:28423143-28445643 GCF_006345805.1 Octopus sinensis | reverse complement strand
GGGGTTGGCATGGGTTAAATAAAAAAGAAAGAAACCTAACGCCTATCACAGACATCGTCGCCATCATAACCACTAACAGTATTACTATTAGGTATTACTCTTCGCACACACACACACACACACACACACACACACACACACACACACACACATACTCACACACACATACATATCACTGCGTCCACTATCCCTGCTATCAAAGCCACTACTACCAACACTACTACTATTACTAACACCGCTGCTGCTACTACTACTACTACTACTAATAATAATAATAATAATAATAATAATAATAATAATAATAATAATACTACGACTGCTACTACTAACATTATTATCAACGGTACCACTATTTCTGCTATAACTTTCTTTCAAGCACTACCACCACCACCACCACCGCCGCCGCCGCCATCTTAATTTCGCTGCCATCACACCTCCATCACCGCCACCACCACAACCACTAGCACTATCACTATATACCCGCTGACACTACCACTACCACTATCACCGCCACAACTACTACTGCTACTAAAAAATACTATCATCTCCCACCACGGCCACTACCACCTTTGTCACTATAACGAATATCACTTCGCCACCACCGCCGTCGCCACCGCTGCCTTTCTCCACGGCCCACAATATCACTATTGCACCCCTTCCCAGCCACCACAGCCACCACCACCACCAACAACAACAACAACAACAACAATCCCTAAAGCCACAACCGAAAGCAACAATCACATTTACCAAAGACACAGGATATAAATGGTGGCGAAAGAAACGGTGTTGGAGAAAATGTTATATAAATGTTGTTGATATTGTTATTGCTGTTGTGGTCGTTCAGCAATAAATCAGCTGTAATCGAGCAGATCTATGACCGAAGCTCTAGGCATGACTATCGGGTTTATACATTTTTTTAAGACGGCAAGCTTTGATTTGAGCAGGAGTTGGCTGCTATGTCTAGCATTTCGAGAGACCACAAAATGGTTCTCCTATCGGCTCTTTAACGCCGTTGCTATTTTCTTATTGTCGTGTGAATGTTTCTGTTTCTTATGGTTTCACTGTTCTGTTAACATTAATATTGTAGCGGCCGTATTTGTTTAACCCCAGGTCAACTGTGCTCCAGCAGACCTATGATCAAAGGCATTCCAGCCGTGACCATTCCGTCTTATTCATCTAAGACTACATTAAGCAATATGCATTTTTTTCTCTTTCATGCGAGGTGAAATTTAGCGGCTGTTTCTAGTAGGCCGAGCAAACCAATAGAGACTTGTTCCTTGTGTCGTGATGGCGGTGGTAGTGGTGGTGGTGGTGGTGGTGGTGGTGGTGGTGGTGGTACTGCTGCTGCTGTTGTTAGCATTGTTGTTGTACAATTGCTGCTGTTGCACAATCTTGCTATTGTTACAGCATTTTGCAGAGTTCACAAAACTACTGCTGCAAACCATCACCCACCATCCCACCCCACCCACACCCATCTCCCTTGTTGCTTTCATTGCTGCTGTTGTAGATGCTGCTGCTGCTGCTGATACTGCTGTTGCTGCTGCTACTGATGCCCACAAACTAATACTGATGTTGCCTCTTCTGCATCTGCTGCAATACTTGTAACTCTCAACTTCGGCAACGGAGCTCGCTTCGTCTAAAGATCTCACAAAGACAACTACTACTACTACTACTACTACTACTACTATTACTACTACTACTACTACTACTACTACAAATAATTTTAAGCCCTTCTGCAGCTACAGTCACACACATTGTCAGTGTTACTACTGCTTGCACACAGAGCGACAATAACAGCTGCACATATTGTCACTGTTGCAGGTGCACACAATGCCATTGTTTCTCATGTACACATCGCCGGTGTTACAGCTCCACCGCAGTACTACTATTGCAGTTGCAATCAATGTTGTTGCTATAGCACCTCACACTACCTCTATTACTTTTTTCACAGGCTACTACAGTTAATGCTGCGTATGCAGCCACTGTTACTGATGCACCTCCATTTCCACCGGTGCGCTGCACACATACTCCAACATCGTTACTGCTGCACATTTCCCCACTACTGCTGTGCGTGTTTCCATCGTTAGATCTATACACAACGCTCTTCTTATTACTGTTGCACAACATACTGCCGATGTTATCCCCTTGCATTGTCTTATTGTTGCTGATGAGCTCATTGTCTTTACTATTGCGTACACATCTAATCTAATAGCTACACATGTCATTTCTATCAGTTTCACTTACTGCACACACTTTTATTTTTAGAGATGTTTACACGGCCATAGTTGCTGTTACAGATAGTATCATTTCTATAGATGCACGTACTGATACTATTACACCTGTGCACACTTCTACAGTCACTGCTGCAGATGAAGCCACTGCAGTAGTTGCATGCACTGACAATATTTCAGATGTACATAATGCCTTTGTTGCAATTGCATGTTGTGATATTATTACAGCATCACATATTACTACTGTTAATGTTGCACAGTGTCATTTTTAAGGCTACACATAGTGACACAACTACTATGTGAAATGCACACAATGATACTTCACAAACAGGAGACATTGAAATCATTGCTGCAACATATAATGAAACTATTACACTCCGAATAATGACATTGTAACAACGATAATGTTACAGCTACAAATGCTTTCACTGTTACAAATGCCGTAATTACAGTTACTGCTGTACACACACCACCACACACATATACACACATCATAAACGACACAAGTACAGATGTATATAGATATATATTATATAATAATATATATATATATATATATAATATATATATATATATATATATATATATTATATATATATATGTATAGTTTTATTCTTATATTCTTTTACTTGTTTCAGTCATTTGACTGAGGCCATGCTAGAGCATCGCCTTTAGTCGAGCAAATCTACCCCACGACTTATTCTTTGTAAGCTTAGTACTTATTCTATCGGTCTCTTTTGCCAAAGAGCTCAGTTACAGGAACGTAAGCACACCAGCATCGGTCGTCAAGCGATGGTGGTGTGACAAATAGACACACAAACAAACACACATATATACGACGGGCTTCTTTCAGTTTCCGTCTCCCATATTCAGTCACAAGGCTTCGGTCAGCCCAAGGCTATAGCAGAAGACACTTTCCCAAGGTGCCACGCAGTGGGACTGAACCCGGAACCATGTGGTTGGGAAGCAAGGTTCTTACCACAGAACCATGCCTATGCCTTCACACATCCACGCATCAATACATACATACATACATACATACATACATACATACATACATACATACATACATACATACATACATACATACACACACACATATATATATATACTGACAATGATACAACTACACACAGGGAGACAGATACAAACAGCATCTCTCTAACTGCCGCAGATAGTGCCACTGTTTATGTTGGGCAGGCTTTAAACATAATTCCCCTGAAACTGTTATATAACACTGTGCATTGTACAGCAGCCTACACTGACGTTCTTACTACTACTACTACTACCCACCATCAATTCGTACCATTACTACCGCAGCCACTACTACTATTATTACCGCAAAAAAGGATAACTCTTCTTGTCAATCTAAATTATATCAGATTAGTTTTGCAGATTTATGTTAATTGTACCCCCTGCTAACCTTGGACAGTGTGAAGTGGAGTTGAGACACTTCCTTGCGCCTGGATAGAACAGCGTTCCTTCTCATACTTTGCTCATTATCAGATTTCAGCTCTGCATAGATTAAACGAAGCACACATCAGTTATAGAATGACTTAACTGCTTATCAAATGAGGGTGTTTTCTATTACAGTTTTAGCTGCGCCTCCGTCGAGGGATTATCTATCTCTCATCTGGAATGATAATTGGGTCTAAAACAAGAAATCTACGAAAGAATTAACTTTAAATTTTATTTTGGTTTATAACGGTAATAGACCATCCTCTTGGTACGTAATTTCGGCAAATGCATTGAATCTTTGAGAAATTATCTTTTCTAAAGACATGGATGGTGCCGGTGACAAAATAATTCTAGCTAATCTTTATAGGTCAAATAGATTTAGTTAATCCTTTTATTTATATATTTTATTTGACCTGGCTTTGATGACATTATTATCTTTCAACAGGCTTTGATATTATTATTCTTGTAAACTGTTTTATGTGGTAGATACCAATTTAGGTCAGAAAAGGATATAATGATTTTCTCGGCAACAATAATAACCGCTTCTTATTTTATCGGCAACAGAAAGACAAAAAAAAAACTTGGATGAGAGTTTAACTCAGAATGGAGAAGGAAAGGACATAATACTACAAGTTAAGTCTTATATCTCACCATTTCTGTTACACTTTCCTCAGAGATGAAACACCAAGAGTTAAAAATGTTGTAATAGTGTAATGCAGTGTAGTTTAAAGTAACGTAACAAAGTGTTACGAGGCATAATGTGTTGTTGCCGTTGAATTCGATGTCGTTTCTTAGCCCTTGGTCAACCTTGATTCAGCAAATCTATGATCCTTTGACCATTACATCTTTATATATATATATATATATACACCAGGCGTTATATTTTCAGTGTGCCCTTCCTATTTAAAATGGCAATGTGATTTGAGGGATAGTTGACATTTTCTAGCAGGTAGAAGCTCTTTTGTAGGCTCTTTGTAACTGGTTATAGTATGATATGATACAACTTAATGGGGTGCAATATGATACGATGTGAGTTGATATATTGTGGTCTACGATGCATTGCTGCGAAATGTAGTGTTATCTACTGCAGTATAGAGTAGTACGATGGATAGCAGTGCATTGTAGTAAATGTTGTATAGTGTAAAGTGTTGATAGTGTTCGAGAATATAGCATATGGGGTAGGCCACTTCAATTCTATTTCCTCCATTGTAACGGTAATGAGTGACACAGCGTTCACAATAACAATTCTCTGGCGTCATGGAAACAACTACGACAGCGATGATAGTAGAGGTGCTGGTGGTGGTGCTGGTGGTGGTGCTGGTGGTTGTGCTGCTGGTGCTGGTGGTGCTAGTGCTGGCTTTGGAGAGTTCTGTATTGGTAATGGTGGACGTAAAAGTAATAGATAAGGTGGTATTGGTGGCGATGGTGGTCATGATAGTGAAACTAACGAGAGTAATTGTTCCAGTTGTGACACTATGGCTGTGGCAGCAGCGGTGGTGGCGTGTTGTTGTTGTTGTTGTTGGTGGTGGTGGTGGTTGTGGTGGTGGTGGTGGGGTGATATTAAGATTCATGGAGAGGGTTATGGTGGTGGTCGTGTAGGGAATTGTCAAAGCAGTGCTGATGATGGTAATGTTGGTGATAGCGGTGAAGATGGTAATTGTAGTGGTGGTGGTGGTGGTGGTGGTGGTGGTGGTGGTGATGGTGGTGGTGCTAGTGCTGGTGCTGATGGTGCTGGAGGTGGTGGTGGTGGTGGTGGTGGTGATGGTGGTGGTGCTGGTGCTGGTGCTGGTGCTGGTGGTGATGGTGGTGGTGATGGTGATGGTGCTGGTGCTGGTGGTGGCGCTGGTGGTGCTGGTGATGGTGGTGCTGGTGGTTGTCGTCGTCATCGTCGTGCTTATAGCAACCAGAATCTGTCGCAAACATCAATGATGTAAGAGTAACGAAGCTTGCAGCAGAAATAAAAGACCTTGTCAAAAGAGATAAAATCTTGGACACGAGGATAGAACAAGCTAAGAGAGATGAGGAGAGATGAGGGGAAGGGAGGGACAGACAGACAGAAAAAGAAACAAACAAAGAAATTTAGAGCCTTGTGAAGGAAAGATAAAAATAATAAAAAAATTAACTGAGTCAAACCAAATTGAATTTTGATCAGAGGACATTAAATTTATCCTTCTGACTAGATTTTATTTTAAGACAAAATTTATAATCCATTAAAATTAAAATTAAAATAAATGACATTCTAAAAACTTCAATTCAAACGACTTTGGGAAATTATGCATTCCTCTGGGCATGCGTAGAGAGTGCGTTTATAAGAATCACCGATTGTCTTCCTATCTTAATGTTAGAGCAATCAAAATTTGGCTTGCTGTTGCTACAGCAGTGTCTCTGTTTTAGAAATGTTCGTAACTCTCTTATTTGTTGCTGTTGTTGTTGTTGTTATCATCATCATCATCGTCATCGTCGTCGTCATCGTCGTCGTCGTCGTCATTATTATTATCATTATCATTATTAAGGCGACTGACTGGTAGAATCGTTAACATTCCCGACAAAATGCTTAGCGGCATTCCGCCAGGTAGACTTTGCCTTTCATCCTCTCGGTGTCAATAAATTAAGTAGCGGTAATACACTGGGGTCGATGTAATCGACTAGTCCCCTCCTCCAAAATTTCAGGCCTTGTGCCTTTAGTAGAAAGGATTATTATTATTATTATTATTATTATTATTTTTCTGGCAGAAACGATAGCGCGTAGGGCAAAATGCTTAGCAGTATTTCGTCTGTCTTTACGTTCTGAGTTCAAATTTCGCCGAGGTCAACTTTGCCTTTCATCCTTTCGGGGTCGATAAAATAAGTACCAGTTGCGTACTGGGGTCGATCTAATCGACTGGCCACCTCCCACAAAATTTCGGGCCTTGTGCCTAGAGTAGAAAAGATTATTATTATTATTATTATTATTATTATATTATTATTATTATTATTATTATTATTATCATTATTAAGGCAGCAGGCTGGCATAATCGTTGGCACGCCAGACAAAGCGCTTAGCGGCTTTTCATCCGTCTTTACGTTCTGAGTTCAAATTCTCCCCTGATCGACTTCGACTTTCATCCTTTTGGGGTCGATAAATTAAGTACAAGTCAAGCAGCAGGATTGATGTAATCGATTTACCCCCTCCCCCAAAAATTTCATGTCTTTGCCTATGGTAGAAAGAATTATTCTTATCAACTGATTCTGCTGTTGTTCCTTCGTTATAGAACCAGAATCCCATTCATAGTCCTAGAGCGCCAAGGAGTAAGTTGTCACTATTTCAAGGAGAGCGCCTTTCTGAGCATGTAGGTTATTCTTTGGGTGTTGGTCTTTTGGAGCCCATGGATGTTGACGTTACCAAACAGCCTCGGTGAATTTGTTTATTTCACGGTCACTAAAGCACCGATAACGATAGGTACTCTCCTAGCTGTTAAAAGAATAAACTGCGATAATTGGATTAGGACCATACTAGCTGCTCTTCTCCATATAAAGCCAGATCAACTGCAGAGGATCCCAGACTGTAATTGTGGAGGGTAGACGACCGAGATGCAGCGTCTCTGAAACGATGGACTATCTACGAGTGTTCGGCCCCACAGCGAAAACAGTAAAGAGGAAAGACAGGGCCCCGCTGCTGCAGACATGATCGCAGCAACAAAAACAGCAACTAGGCGGGAAAACACAGTGACAACAGCAATAGGGTCAATAACAAAACAAAATAAAGATGCGAAGACAAAAGAAACAAGAGGGACAGTACCAGCGTTTGCAGCAGTAACATTATTCGCAACAGAGAGGCTGCCAGGAGCAACAACAGCAAGAACGGTCTACGGCATCAGTAATAACACTTTCCGCAACCTAAGCAAACAATAAGGTGAAATCTCAGTATAACCTACACACACACTCTCTCTCTCCGTCCTCTCTCCCTCCTACAAGCACAAGCACAGACACACACACACGCACACACACACACACACACACACACACACACACACACACAACACACACACACACACACGCCCGCACGCGGAAGTTATCGACTCGGCAATTTCATCATGCGGTGAGGAAGTGTAGCCCGGAGGAGCAAAGAAACAAAAAAGATCAAGAAGTAAGAATGAAAATAATTAGTGCGAGAATCATGACACCCCCTGTGAGAATGGACTAGCCGAATTCGTATAAGTAGTAACGTGTTTTTCTGAGAGCGAGAGATGAGAAATTGCAGGAAGTCGAAAGGTGTCGTTCGGGAATTCGAGGTGTCGCAGGAAATTGTTGAGTTGTTACAGTTCGTTGAGTGATATTTTGGAATGGTTATAGTTGGTGGCAGAGTATTTGGGAAAACATCAAGTGGAGACGGTTGGTGACTACCCCGTTCCATGGTTCTAAACATCTCACTGTATTAGAACACGACACTAAGATGACATATACAGAAACCACGTTATAAAAGTGGCGACATGTGATTCGAAGCTTACATTGGACACTATCAAGTTTTTATGATACAAAAAATTCGTTAATCATGGAAGACTTAGAAGCTGACATATTACAGTCGCAAAAGCAACAGCAACATCAGCAACAGCTAAACCACAATCAGTTGCTGGAACTGATGTTGAAGACGGGAAACTGCAAGTTCGTTTTCGCCAGACGGCATAGCGCATGTTATAACTGAATTTAGTTATAACCCAGAAGAAGGCATAACTTTTTCGACGTACTTCAGCAAATACGAAGAAATCTTCAAAGAAAATGCAAGTGTTGGACAGACGATGAAAAAGTAAGATTACAGTTACAGGAACTAGGTCCATCAGAACATGAAAAATACTACAATTTTATCTTGCCTAAGAAAAAAAGGGAATTTGGTTCGAGGAAATAAATGAATTGCTATCCAAAATGTTGAGTGATAAGAGTTCCCTGTTTAACATTCACTGTGTGTGTTGCCGGAATCGTAAACAAAATGCGCGAAAATTTAAACTAAAGGAATTATCTCTGGGTATGGTTAAAGTCCTCATCTTTGTGCGAGGTTTGAAGGCAAACAAAGATGCAGAAATACGTATACAGATTCTCACAAAACTAGAATCGGAGGACCAGAATTTAACCCTGCAGACAGTAGCAGAGGAGGACGTAAAGAAAAATTGAAGAAATTTCCCTCAAGTACAGACATGTCGACCAGGAATAAATTTAAAAAAAAGAATGTTACGACCAAATCTATGCTGTGGGTGTGGAGGTCTGCATTTTAAGAAAAACTGTCCATATAAAACTCGGAAACGTCTTTGTTGTCAAAAAATAGGACATAATAGCTCGCATTCTACAGCGAAGCAAAAAAGGTCGGAAAAAAATTCCTCTAAAATGGTTTACTCAACGGAAAGTCGTAATGACACCTAAAGGAGAAAGAATGCGTGTGTAAAGATAACGACGCGAACGTAAAACTACAACTAGACACAGGTAGTGACATTATAACTATTGATCCAGACACGTGGAAAAAAATTAGGAAACCTACATTAAAGAAAACATCGAAAAGTGTGCGCAGCGTCACAAGTGAAAAATTACACTTCCTTAGCGAAACGGTAAGAGACATTACATTTCGAGGTAAAACCTGTAAAGCAAAAGAGTTTGTGTTAAAAAATCCAACAAACGTGTTCGGTACTGACTGGATGGAGTTGTTTGATTTATGAGACCTCCCCATAAATCTGTTCTGCAAAACATAAATGACTGTTCCTCCATTAAGAATAAGGCGTCAGATGAATTGAAGAAAAAATTTCAAAATGCTTTTCCTGAACTGTTGTCGGATAAATTAGGCTTGTGTACTAAGACTGAGGCGTGTTTCCAAATTAAGGAAAACGCAATACCAGTGTTCAAACCAAAAAGAACGGTACCTTTTGCTGCGATAAAACATGTCGATTAGACAGATTAGAGAAAATTGGAGTCATCCAAAAAGTGGAATATGCAAATTGAGCAGCTCCAACGGTATGTATTAAAACAAAGAATAACAAAATCAGGGCATATGCCAATTTTCCCACTAGCTTCAATGGATGTTTGAAAACGCGTCACTATCCACCACCTACTCCGGTGGATATTTTTACGATGTTAAACGGGGGCAAGATATTTTCAAAACTGGATCTCTCCGATACGTACCTACAAATTAGAGTAGACGAGGAATGTTCAAAATACCTAACAGCAAATACGCATAAAAGACTATATTAATATAACAGATTACCATTTGGTCTAAAGGTCACACCTTCAAATTTTCAACAAGTTAGCGGGCTGTGAATTCACAGTTCCATACCTGGATGACATAAATTAAAAGTGAATTCATGATCAACATATCAAGCAAGTAAAATGTATTTTTGAAAAAATAAGAGATTACAGTTTCACACTGAGTAAGGAAAAATGTGAATTTTTCTTACCTAAAATTAAGTATCTAGGACAAATCATTGACAGAAATAGACGATGACCGGACCTGTCGAGGACAGTCGCAATTAAAAATATGCCTCCTCCGACTAATGTTACGACCTTACAAGCTTTTCTGTGTCTAGCGAATTATTATCAAAATTATATACCAAATATGCATGAATTGAGAGTTCCACTAAATAATTTGTGTAAAAAGGATGTGAAGTGGAATTAGTCAAATAATTGTCAAAAGGCGTTTGACGATATCGAAAAAATATTAATATCGGATTTGTCGCTGGCTCATTTCGATCCTGCAGCAGAGATTGTTGTAGCTTCTGGCGCTTCTGAATACGCTTCTGCTACAGAAATATAAAGACGGTAATATGAAGGTGGTGGTTCATGCGCCACATTCTCTGATAGCAGCAGATCAAAATTGTTGTCAAATAAAGAAAGAAGCTCTAGCAATCGTTTTTGCCGTGAAGAAATTTCAGATTTTTGCACGGTTGAAGTTTTCGGCTACAAACTGATCACCGACCATTATGATCAATTTTGAGGTCAAAGAAAGGAATTCCTACTCATACAGCAAATAGGTTACAATGCTGGGGTACGATATTGTTGAATTATGACTTTAAGATGAGGTTAGGCCATGCAGATTGTTTATCAAGGCTAATTCCAAAAAATACGGAACTATTAGAAGATGCCGTGATTGCTGTAATGCGAGCGGAAAATGAAATAAAAAACATTTTGTGCAATGTCATTCGGGAGTTACCAGTATCTGTTCAAGCTATAAAATTAAAAACAGAGAATGATGAAAGAAACTTAGTAAACTTAAAAACTGGAATGATGAAAGAAACTTAGTAAAAGAAAATAAGAATATACGTAACACAAATGCAAACCATTTTGCTCTGTGGGATAATGTGTCGATGTACGCACAAAGAATTGTAGTGCCAGCCGCACTACAAAACGTGTATTAAATCAATTTCATATGGGACACCCAGGGATTTTAAGAATGAAATCAGTAATGAAGAGGTACGTGTATTAGCATACTATGGACCGTGATATTGGACAATTGGTGAAATTCTGCTGAGGTTGCGCTCTCGCAGCAAAGTCACCACCTGTAAAATTCCAATCGTGGCCTAAGACAGACAATCCGTGGTCTAGGCTACATATAGATTTTGCTGGACCGGTAAACGGCGCGTATTATCTGATCATAGTGGACAGCTTTACCAAGCGGCCGGAGATATGTAAATGCAGTCAACCAGCCTCGATGGTAGCAATAAGGTTCCTTCACGAATTTTGTGAGCGATACGGTGTCCCGGACACCATAGCATCGGATAACGGAATGCAGTTTTCGGAGTACGAATTTTAAAATTTCTGTGAGAGATATGCAATCAACCACATCTCTACTCTGCCGTACCACCGGAGATCAAATTGGCAAGCAGAAAGTTTCGTAGACACATTTAGGCGAGCGCTAAAAAAATCAGGAAATTAATTAGGCAATGTTGCAGCAGTAGCTCAATCCTTAAAAACAACTAAACATACAACTCCTCTAAAAAAATACAAAAGGGATTAATACCTAACTCAGAGCTAGTCAAAACAAGATCAAAAATTAGTGTTATAGATAATACAAAGAGGGAACACTGAAACGGGGAGAGAGCTTTTAACCCGAGGCAAAATCTGGGTCAGTGATGACTTACAGCCGCTTAGAGTTACCCTAAAAACTTATATATAATGAAATTATTGTATGCAGTGCTCAGGTGCACCACAACTTGTCAGAAAGTGCATATAAAGTACATGCAGTAATGTAGAAATGTCTGGAAAGCGAACAATGTATGAGTCAGATACATGCTTGCATGTGTATGGAGGGGAGAAAATCAAGTGTAGTGTTGGCGAATCTCAGGAAGCATGGAAGTTTTGAAGGATGCAGTGCTCCGACAACTAACAACCGATGCCGGCAGTCTGTTCCATGCTTCAGCAACTCTGAAAGGAGAGTTCCCCTATGACGTAGTGACTGTTCTGTTAAAAGCCACTTGTAGGCTTTAGAAAGATTTCTCTAAGGAATCCCAAGCAGCAATGGAACAGATGCTCCCGTTCGCTATAACGTATAATCGTTAAGGTAGATGAAACTTTTCCCTTTTCCTTCTCTCCTACCATCTTCAGCAACTCTGAAAGTAAGATGTGTGAGGTCATCCTGGAAGCAGTGTCACTTGCTCAACGATTTGAGGTCACTGAGCATGGTTGTAGTAGCCATCTGCGAATTCAGGATAGAATGTTGGCGCTGGTCGTCAATGGACTGGTGGGTGATTTCAAACAGATCTATGCACAACCGTCACGTCACGTGATATATCATACATGCAAAACCTTGCATGGCATCTACAGCATTGAGGCCTGCATCCTTCGTCGCCTTCTCCGCTGAGTTGGTCATGTGGTTCAGATGAGGGGTAACCAGCTCACAAAATGGTTCTCTTTAGCAAGATCGAGACTGGTGGTAGGCCTCATGGACGTCCAAAACTTTGTTTTTATGATCCTCTCCAGCAGTCGTTCATTTAATACGGTGTCCCTCGCAACTGGTTGGAGTCCCTGGCTGTTAATCGGAAGGTATGGAAGTCCGTACATAATGCTGGAGTAGAACACTTTGAAACATCTCATGGACATTTCATGGACGTCACTTCACGCGATACATCATAGATAAAAAAAACCTTGCATAGGTGAGGCCTTGATCGATCTGGATCAATCGAAATATTTTGATCGGTAGGCCACCAGTGCTTCGAGTCGGTCCTCGCGGCGAAATGTTTTGATCCCGTTTTCAAAGGCTAGATCGCAGTAACATAGAGAGACATCTGTTCCAACCTTAATCGCTTAGCACTCCGCTTTCGGATGCCCGCTCTCATCCTTTCTTTACAAGCTAGTTCTCGAGCCATTGCAACAGGAGCTGGAAGTTTCGAGAGGCATTCCGTGGGAATTGAGATGTGGAAGTTTCTGGTCGGCTTATGCAGATGAGGTCACTGTAATAGCGTAATAGTGTCGAATACCACTGAAATCGATATAATCGACACCAGCTTAAGAGAGTATGAACATTGGAGAGGGCACTTACTCTAGAAGTCCTTCTCTATGAGGACGATTACATCATCATTGCTTTTAATGTTGCATATCATGCATATTTTCCCTAAATAGGATTGCCTGTACGGATCTGAGTGTTGAACTTTGATCTGCGCAAGATCATGCAATTAGAAACGTTCTATATCAGATCGGTCCTCGGTCTGGCAAGCCAAGATGCCTCCTGAGGGCAGGGATCTACAGCATTGAAGCCTTCATCTTTCGTCGTCTTTTTGCTCAGTTGGCCATGTGGTTCGGTAACCAGCTTGCAAAATGGAAGTTCGTGCGTGATGCTAGAGCAGAACGCTTTGAAACCGAACACGAGATACTGCACGAAGAGAGGAAGAGATGTTATCAATCCCACTGACGCTGCTTTTCGGGGTCACTTTCAGTGCCCTCAGATTCACAGGATCTGTCTATTTATATCGGTTATTGTCAGTCACATCCGCTCCCATGAGAAACATTGTGTTGGTGGCGGAGGAAGATGAACGTTCTGGATCGACGCTGCCACCACACTTGATGGGCTGTCATAAGCTAAGTAAGCATCATGTATATTTATATTTCATTCTTAACTCTTGTCTATCTATCTATCAATACACACACACACACATACACACACACACACACACACACACCACACACACACACACCACACACACACACACACACGCGCATATATATATATATATACGATGGGCTTCTTTCAGTTTCCGTCTACTAAATCCACTCACATGTGCGTTTGTGAATAAATGTGTTTATACATACATACATACATACATACATATACATACATACATATACATATATATATATGTAAGCATATATATATATCTGTATATATACGCGCGCGCAAACATACACGCGTGTGTAGTGTCATTTGTTTAAAGGCATATCAATTCTGGAGAATTGTTGATTGCTTGAGATTATCTCCCCTTCCCACTTGGTATTGTTTGCTTTACCGCTTGATGCACTTATACCTCTCTCTCTCTCTCTTTATCTTTCTCTTCTCTCTCTCTCTCTTTCTTTTCTCCCTATCTCTCTCCCTCTCTCTACCCTATGTCTCTCGCGCTCTATTATTTCTCTCTACCCTCTCTCCCTCTTTCTATCCCTCTCTCTCCCTCTCTCTCTCTCTCTCTCTCTCTCTCTCTCTCTCTCAGGAAAGGTAATTTCAAAAGATCAACAAAATATATTTATTATGGTACTTAGGATACTGATTTTTGTCTTCTATACCTAAACTCATGCCACTGGCCACAGTGGGCTATTTCTCTGATCTGCCTGCGCATGTATATATATATATATATATATATATATATATATATATATATATATATATATATATATATATATATATACGTATATATATATACACATACACACACTTGTATACTTACACAGCCGTGTTACACAAGCCCCTATGTGCTTCCCGACCACATAGTCCCTGGTTCAGTCTCAATACATTATGGGCAAGTGTCTTCTACTATAGCCTCGTGCTGACCAAACCATTGTGACTTGATTAAGCAGCCGGAAACTGAAATAAGCTTGTCGTATATGTGTTTTGTGTGTGTTTACGTCCCCACCACCACCACCACTTGACAACCGGTGTTGGTGTGTTTGCGTTTCGTAACTTAGCCGTTCAGCAAAGGAGACCGATAGAATGAGTACCAGGCCTAACACGAAATATGGACTGGATCAATTCATTCGACTAAAAAGATCACATAAGGCGGTGCACCTCCCACCCATGGCTGCAGTCTAATGACTGAAAGAAATAAAAGTTATATGTGGGCAAATTAAAAACAAATAAAAGTTTAAGTGGACGCCTCTGATGAGAACCCAATAACGTCTGAAAATCATTTTTTCGGTCTGCGGAGAAATGGCTAAAATTTGCCCTGTTTATAATTATACTATATATTACACACAGCGCGCGCGCGGTGCCATGGAAAATTATATTGAACTGCATATATTCAGAACTCCATGAGTATTCCTATATATCCAAAGGTAAGCTGTGAGAAAAATTCGTCTTATAGGCCAAAAATCAACTGGTTAGACTACAGCGTGATATGTAATAGATTACATATAAAAAGCGAAACGAGGTAAGTTTGTTCATAAAATAACCACATTATAGCGCGTGCGTTTCATTAACAAAACAAAAATACAAGTTATGTATGAGGAAAATCTTAAGTTGATTGCATAGTCAAATCATCAGAGATTGTTTAACTCGCATTGATTACTTTTAGGATTCACGATATTGTAGTATTAATTATCATAACAATAGTGTTCAATTAGCTTTTATGTTTACTAGAGAGAGACAAATGTCTTATCGAAGGAGATAAAAAAAGTATTTGTGTTGCCATTGTGTCTCTAAATAGAGACGATTTGTATCTAAAGCTATCAAGTTTCAGAGATTCCAACATGATATCCATATGATTTATTAATTTTGTAGGCTGTTAGTTTGCTAATTACCGTGTTTCATCACAGATGCAGGTTTGTATATGTACACACACACGCACACACATATAGTCAATCCAAACATGAACAAGCAAGAAAAAAACAACAACACGAGGTCGTGGAATAAGTACAGTGTTATTGGACGCTCAGGAAAGGAAAGAAAAGAAAGGGGATTTCACGTTTCGAGCGGAGCTCTTCATCAGAAATATAGAAAAAGTTCAAAGAAGGGAAGACGGAGAAATACACAAATATTCACTGATGCATGTATATATCACAAATGTAAAAACGCCCTAACATAACAAATAGCTAAACTTACATATCTATTCACACACATACGTGCACCCAGACATACTTATATGCATACACACATATACATACCTACACGAATAGATAGATGGATGCATGTACACATACACACACACAAACACACACACACACACACACACACACACAGAAAGAGCAGCAACCCATCAAACGATTCATGATGTTGCAGGCCTTTTCTTCGCACTTGAGAGTCAGTCTGCATAATCCAGTTCTACTCTTCATAGGTCTGTCCACAGTTGCTCAGTAGGCCAGGACACCTGGGGTGACCAGAAAGCTGTAGGGTTTATACTGGAGTGGCTTTCAAAGTGAATTACCTTACAATGTTGGCAAGATCCAGCTACCTCAGAATTGTTAGAAGGATGTTAAATAGGACATCGGGCCACTGGAGGAACACCATTTGCTGCCGTGATTGGCTCCTCTAGTCCTTTTCTGTCTCAAGACACTCTCAAAGCACTAAGGGCTTGTATTTGAAGCTTATTCGATAACATACTTTTTAACCCACAGTTGAGACTCTGACAGGAGCTACTTACTCCAGGTCAGAGTTGATCTAGGGACAATAGTGACTAAAAGGTGGTTTGAACTTCCAAACCAAGGTCCCACTACTGGATACATATATATATATACATATATATATATATATATATATATATATATATATATATACATAAAACATATATCTATACACCCATATACACACACACGTAGGTGTACATGCTTTTAAAATGTCACTCTACTAAAATTTTCTATTTAAGTGACAAAATATTCTTGTTGCGTGTTAGCAATCCGGCAGAAATTTATTGAACTGAAAATATCAGAAAAGTTTATATCTATGAGAACTTTCTCCGATTTAGACAATTTGTCAACAGCTAAAAGGTTTTAAAGCGTTCCCATTGTGCAAATCCTGCTCTCTCTATTTTTATTTTATTTCCTGTGCATCCGGGGTAGTGGCTACAATGCTCCAATGTATAGTTCAAAATTAATAGCCCCAGTTCTAAAATTCTATATATATTCTGTTAGAGAGATTGACTTGCATAATTTTTTTGCTATTGTATGCTTATACATATTACGTTCGTATTTGAAGGGATTAGACGTAGAACCTTTATAATGTCTATTGTCTAACTTATGACGTTATATTTGTATATTGCATTACTTCCAAGGAGACAATGAGTAGCTGCTCTACAGTTACAGGTAGGGGAAGTATTCGCTGAGAATTTTAGTGGTTCCAGTAAGCTTGTATTTTCTTGCAGTTAATTAAGACATTTTATTCTTTAATGTTCATGATTTTAATTCTACTATCATGTTCACTACAAGTGTTAGTGCTGACAGAAACGTTAGCACGTCGGGCGAAATGCTTAGCGGTATTTCGTCTGCTGTTACGTTCTAATTCCGCCGAGATCGACTTTGCCTTTCATCCTTTGGGGGGGGGGGCGATTAAATAAGTACCAGTTACGCACTGGGGTCGATATAATCGACTTAATCCGTTTGTCTGTCCTTGTTTGTCCTCTCTGTGTTTAGCCCCTTGTGGGTAGTAAAGAAATAGGTATTTCGTCTGCCGCTACATTCTCAGTTCAAATTCCGCCGAGGTCGACTTTGCTTTTTATCCTTTCGGGGTCGATTAAATTAGTACCAGTTACGCATTGGAGTCGATATAATCGACTTAATCCGTTTGTCTGTCCTTGATTGTGCTCTCTGTGTGTAGCACCTAATGGGCAGTAAAGAAATAAGAAATGTTAGCACGCCGGACAGAATGCTTAGCGGTATTTCGTCTGCCGCTACGTTCTGAATTCAAATTCCGCCGAGGTCGACTTTGGCGTTCATCGATTCGGGGTCGATAAATTAAGTACCAGTTACGCACTGGGGTCGATGTAATCGACTTAATCCCTTTGTCTGTCCTTGTTTGTCCCTTCTATGTTTAGCCCCTTGTGGGTAATAAAGAAACATATATATATATATATATATAATAAAAGAAGTTATATCCAAAACCCAAAACGGTGAGTCTGTCAGAATATCCTTTTTCGTCCGGGTGCTATTTTGTGTTAGTGATTATAGCATTTTATGTTGAGAAACTAGGCTGAAAGATTATCATAGAAAGGTCTGAAATGTTGGCAAACCGGCAAATGTATTTGTAGGTGAGAGACATCGATTTGAAAGCTCTAGCAGGGAATATTTTGAAGGTGTAGGTGTCAGGCAGACAAAAACGGTGGGTGTAAGACGGTCGATGTTCAAACGCTACGGTGGTGGAGACGCAAAGGATAATGATGATGTAAGATGTTAAATATTGTGAATCTGGCAATTGTGTTGATTGATGACAACGATGAAGTTGAAGAATGAGATATTATGAAGGTGTAGTGGCATGTGTGTGGTGGTGGTGGTGGTGGTAGTAGTGGCAGTAGCAGCAGCAGTAGTAGTAGTAGTGTTAGTGGTGTGGTGGTGGTGGTGGTGGTGGTGGTGGTAGTAGTAGTAGCAGCAGCAGCAGTAGTAGTAGTAGTAGTAGTAGTAGTGGTGGTGGTGGTGGTGGTGGTGGTGGTGGTGGTGGTGGTAGTAGTAGTAGTAGTAGTAATAGTAGTAGTAGTAGAGAAAACGTGTCGGTGCTATGTAATTGTTGGGTGGAAGAATGGGGTGAGGAAGGTGGCGATAATAGCAATGGTGGGGGAGTGTTGGGGTGGTGAAATTGGCCATTTCAGAAAAGTTTAAGAACGTGTCGATGGTAGATATAATTAATAGTAGAGAAAGGATAAGTGATTGTGCCACGGTGAAAAAATGGCAATAAGGATAACAAAGATGATGATAGTGGCAATGGTGGTGGAACTAAGGATGGTGATGGTTAAGGCTAACGTCGGTGAGCGCTGAGGATGATGAAGACAAATCCACCTACTATCACCATTACCATTTTCATCTTTGATGTCATCTATAACATCTTCATTCTCACCTCCTCTTTGGCGCGCAACAACCAGATTCCGAATATCAGCGAACTACCTCACCGCAGCTTTCCCCAGTTCCAATACCTGCAACTATACCTGATCCCCGCCCCTTTGGCTTTTAACTCAGCGCCTCCCATCCTCAAACCTACATCTACCGGTTTGGCAATACAACCTATCTCTCTTTCTAGCTATCCAGCTATTTTCTCCATATATATATATATCTATATATATATATATATATAGTATATATATAATATATGAAGAAAATAGATAGATAGCAGATAAGAGATAAACTGTATATATATATATAATATACATATATAATATATATATATAACTTTCTAAAATCACAAACACCGAGTGGTCCCTGAAGGGCAACGGGACATCCAGAATATATTTTTGCTAGATTTAGATTTATGGATAAAATGCGTAGACTACTCAGTTTAATTTCTTTTATTTTAAGTGGTCTGATAAGAATGTTATGAACCACTTGCTCTCTACGAAGCACACACACACACACACACACACACACACACACACACACACACACATTCATATACACATATAAGTACATACACCCTATATATATATATATATATATAAAATGATGGCGGCTACAAGTAAGTTAAAACCAATCGTCACTAATTGTGACTGACTATACTGGGTAACACCTACGTTGCTGGAAATAAAACTAAAGCCCTTGGGGCCACAAGGACCCACATGTCTAAGCTCTGATAGGGGAGTGCACTTATATATATATATATATACTTATATATATATATATATCATATATTATATGTAATATGTATGTATGTATGTATGTATGTATGTATGTATGTATGTATGTATGTATGTATGTATGTATGTATGCATGTAGTATGTATGTATATGTATGTTCGTATAATATATATATATAAAGTGTGAGAGAGAGAGAGCATACATTTTTTTTATAAATAAATATATTCATCGAAGCTCATGTATGCATGTAAATGCATTTCATATCAAATGTATATTAGTGTGTGTGTGTGTTGTGTGTGGGTGTGTGCGCGTGTGTGTTTGCGCGCACGTGTATATATATAATATATATATATCTCACATATATATATATGTACATATACGTATATATATATATACGTTGTATATATATACATATACGGTATATATATAGATATATATATATATCTATATAGATATATATATATATACATATATATATATGTACATATACAAATATACGCGCAAAGATTTACTGGCACATATATATTTGTGTGTAAATATGGGTGTATCACCATACATTGATATATATATATATAATATATATATATATATATATATATATATTATATATAATATATATATTATATATATATATATATTTATATAGATATATATATATGTATATATGTATATATGTAAAGTAAAAGTATGCATATACCGTGTATATGAATGTATAAACATATTATTACACGAATGCATTACTTACATGGGCACATACACACACAATATGTATGTATTCATGTATGTATGTTTCTATGTATGTGTATGTATGCTCGTACGTACGTAGGTGTGACACAGTAGGAATGCAGGGTAAACTTAGGAGCGTGTTTTTTTTCTAAGCACACCTTTAGTATATGAAAGTGTAAACATCGAGACACCTTCGTTTCCACTCACCGTATAAGCTATGCATTAGGATCTATTAATTAATTCACGTTGCCAACACAAGCATTGTTATGTAAATTTGAAAAATCCCTATAATTCTATCCGAGTATGCGTATATTATAGATATTTGTAAGCCTATATTCTCCTTGCGGCTGGGGATGAGACACCGATCATAGATGAGGAATAAGAAAAGGTGAAACTAGTGAGTTCAATCTTGTTTTTATTTTATTCTCATTTCTTTCTGGTTAATCAGGAAGAGAGGGACGTCTGTGTTTTAATGATAGTCTTCACATTTTCACATTGAAGCCATACGTATGTTTATTAAAATACGTAGTCGTATGTTTATTAGAAACATACTTCTAACTTTATTTTGCATTTCGATATCATCGTTATGTGGTGCCTCAATTAATGTCGTTAAGTTAAAAGCAATATTGAAAATCAACACAGACATTAATATGCATTGCGCCTGTGTGGGGGGGATGCGGTGTTTGGCAGTGCGTGTGTGTAGGTATAGCATGCATGTATTTGTATACACACACACACGCCCATAGTCATATACATACATTTACACAAATTCCGATACACACATGAAACCGTGTATTTCTGTGATTATACACACTCATTCATTTGCGCATATGTACATATGCATGTATGGACATATATATATATATATATATATATATATATATATATATATAGAGAGATAGAGAGAGAGAAGAGAGAGAAGAGGGCTGAGAAAGATAAGTGTATGTATGTATAATATATATATATATATATATATATGTATATATATATACTCTTTACTTTTTTCAGTCATTTGACTGCGGCCATGCTGGAGCACCGCCTTTAGTCGAGCAAATCGACCCCGGGACTTATTCTTTGTAAGCCCAGTACTTATTCTATCGGTCTCTTTTGCCGAACCGCTAAGTGACGGGGACGTCACACACACCAGCATCGGTTGTCAAGCAATGCTAGGGGGACAACACAGACACACCAACATATACACACACACATATATATACATATCATATATACGACAGGCTTCTTTCAGTTTCCGTCTACCAAATCCACTCACAAGGCATTGGTCGGCCCGGGCTATAGCAGAAGACACTTGCCCAAGATGCCACGCAGTGGGACTGAACCCGGAACCATGTGGTTGGTTAGCAAGCTACTTACCACACAGCCACTCCTGCGCCATATATATACGTATATATATATATATATATATGTATATATATATATATGTATATATATATATATGTATATATATATATGCATATATATGTATATATGTATATATATATATAATATGTGTGTTGTGTGTGTGGTGTGTATATACATACATCTGTATGTGTATAAGCATGTATCAGCAGTGTCGTTGCAACATGTACCTATGTAAAAAATATCACTATATATATATATATATATATATATGATATATATATATATTATTATTATAATATATACATATATTATATATAAATTTATATACATATACATATACATATCTAAATATATATATTATATATATTATATCATATATATAGATATAATATATGTTATGTTTATAATGTATAAATTTAATAATTATAATATGTGTATTGTATATACACACACATATATACATATGTACAAAGGCGGTGTTCAAGCATGGCCCCAGTCAAATGACTGAAACAAGTAAAAGAATATATTAATGTTATATATATATATATATTATAGCTATATGTGTGTGTCTGGAGAGAGGGAGAGAGAGAGGGAGGGAGCGAAAGAGAGAGAATGTGTGTATGCAAGCCAGTCTGTGTCGTAGTCATCATCATCACCACCGCCACTATAACAATAACCAATGCCACAAGCACTACCAGCCACGCTACCACCATCATCCCCCCCCCACCACCACTATTATATCATGAATTATGTCATACATATACAGTGGATATGATATAATGAATGCTGCTTGTTACAGCACAAGT
>NC_043014.1:28413143-28415643 GCF_006345805.1 Octopus sinensis | reverse complement strand
GGCTGTTTTCTTTCTACAACTGGGTTGAAGACTCTACAGAAGAGAGTCTTATAAAGCTAAAACCCACCTGTACAGACTCATAGGATGTCGTCGATCCTCTGTGCTGGCACACCTTACTCAGATTTCCTCTCATTGACTTCTTCAGTATGTTCTCCCCAGTATTATTGCCTGCTGGATTTTTCAGTTTGTTTAAGAACCTTTTTCTTTTTTTTTTTTTTTTGCTTTTTCTGACAAATTGACCTTTCCTCGTCATATGTGATGTCTTCCTGGACATTTCTGACTGTTCCTTCTGGCACGTGGAGATCTTTTGCAATTGACCCCATGGACTTTCTGCGATTGTAATCATTAGTCTGGTGGTTGTAATCATCAGGTATTCTGATGATTTCAGAGCGTTTAGAATTATTTTTTTATGCTTTGATACTGGTGATACGTTTTCATCTTCAGTTCCTCCTTACTAACTTTGTAGACGAAAGATCTAGCAACTTTAAAAAATCGAGATGTTTCTAAATTGCTATGCCCAGCCTTTATAACCATAATAACAGCTTGTCTCTTCATTTCTTGAGTATGCTGAGAGTCTGCCATTATTATTTTCTGAAACAAAAAATATACAGAGCTAGCAAGAAATGCAGCAATTACCCGAAAAAAGTATGTCCTGAAATACCTTACGCACTTTGTATAAATATACTACACAAATACACAGATATACCACACCCACATGCGCGCATATGTATGCGTGTGTATGTATATATATATAAGCTCGGTCCTCAGGAAGTATCTCAAACATACGTTGCCAGTTACCATGATACCCATCATTTCATTGTACCTGAAGTATAACTCTATCATTTGTACTGCTTTTTCCACACTTCATTTTCTCGGTGTTTTTCCGTATGAAGCTGGCTGATGGCACCGTCTATGTTGTTGTAGTGCTTCTGTATTTATTCTATGGTTTGGAGTAGTATGGCTTGGTATGGTATGGTATACTTTCGTGTATTGTGATAAGACGTAGAGTGGAATCGTGTGGTGAGGTGTAGTATATTATGTATGACTTTTATGGTGTTGTGTGGTAATTATGTTATAGTTTCCATTTGTATAGCGTACTATGGTATAAAGTATGGGATGTGTTGGTATGGTATGATAAGAGGTGGTATGCAATAGTAAGAGTGGTAACGTATTGTATGTATGGTAAGCGGTGGCATATGACGTGATACATGGTACGTAGGTACAATGAGCTGATGGGTATCATGGGAACTGGCAACGTACATTTGAGATACTTTCCAAAGACCGAACTTATATATTAATATATTAATATGTTGTATGCTTAGTGCCGTATGATATAATATTAAGGTGTATGGCGTAACTTTTTGTGGTATGGCATGGTTTGACTAGTTAGGGAAGGCTTTATTGTATTGTACGATAATTGTGTGGTATGGCATAGTGTATTGTGTAGATTATTGATCTTGTGATGTATTACGATATGTTATGATGTGGCGTAACGTGATATGGAATGATATGCTATTGCATTGCGAGGCATACTGGGGTATGGTTTGGTACGCTGCATTACGATATTACATGGTCAGGTGTGGTATTGTGTGGTATGGTACGGTTCAGCACGATATGTTGTGGTATGATAGGTATGGTACAATCTGCTATGATGTGGTGTGGTGCAGTATGATGTTCCTCCATCCCTTCCCTCAAAGGTTTCTTGTGAAATCATGAGTGTACCATTTTCTATCCTAACCTGTTGACGTGGTAGTCAGCATCTGTCAGATGTTGATGCTTTTTTCCAATGGGGCTAAATCAAAAGTTTTGCAACACCAGCAAATGAATGATCTTCGTATTTTCATTGGTGTTGTCTCATCTTTGTACTTGTTGCTGCTACTGTGAATGCTTACTACTTGTGTAGTAAAAGTGAGTCCATTGCTATGTATGGGTCCGAGTGATCTCTAGCAGGTGTGTGCGGACTTTTAGCAGAACTTTGCTCGATTGATCAATACGAATATTGGGCCAGATTACCTTATGGGCTTCAATACCTACCTGGAGGGCCTACTGTGACACTCGACTTTGGAGGTAGTATTGGGAAAAGCCGATATCAGCTACGTAAATAAGGTAAGCCATATCTAGATACACGAGGAGTTAAATCGCCAGATTTTGATGGTGTACCACACGAGATTTAATTTGATATGCCAGAATTGTTTGGTAAACTCTTGACAGATATCTACTGCAACTACCAGTAGAACAGAAGAATCCTCATTTCTGATGGATTGACATGTGGAAGTATTTCGCATGTAATGAGAATCCAGCAATGAGCTGAGTCCACAGTAATTATCACCCCCTTGCCTTCAGTTGGCGGTCATTATCTGTCTGGTGACTTTGACAAAAGAGGTTTTGTATATGACGAGATTTTTTGTGGTCGACGTGTTTTTAAGTTTCACTTGAAAAGAAAAGTGAGGATAGGGTGGAAAGTAAGGGCTTTGTTCAAAGGTGATTGAAATTGGCAAGA
>NC_043014.1:28388143-28403143 GCF_006345805.1 Octopus sinensis | reverse complement strand
TAGTAGTAGTAGTAGTAGTAGTAGCTGTTGTTGTTTTTCTTGATCGATCTCTATTCTATCTGGCCAGAATTTCATTTAAACGGAACTCCAACAAAATTTCGTTCTTCTCCAATGGATGTTGTTTATAGAGCTCTTTAGCTCTTACATAATATCAGTAATTTCCTTATCATCCTTTTTTTCTTTCCACCTTTCTTTCTTCCGTTCTGTCCCCTCTCTCTTTTTTTTCCTTCTAATTTTCTCCTTTCTATTATCTTCTATCTCATACTTCTTCTGATCGTCATATTGCTCTCTGTACTCTCTCCTATCTATCTATCTATCTATCTATCTATCTATCTATCTATCTATCTATCTATCTATCTATCTATCTATCTATCTATCTATCTATCTATCTATCTATCTATCTATCTATCAATCAATCTATCTATCTATCTATCTATCTATCTATCTATCTATCTATCTATCTATCTATCTATCTATCTACCTCTCTGTCTGTCTGTCTGTCTGTCTATCACCCTACTTACATACATACATACCTATCTTTTTCCCTAACTGTTGTGTTTCTATCAATCTATCTAGTTCTTCCCCACTATATTTTCTTTTAATTTTTTTTTTTACACATTTTCCACCATGCTTTTCTCCACTTTTCTACTTATTAAACCTTCTGCATAGATTTATGTTATTTTTTTGCAATTTATTCCTGTGCAGAACTCAGGCCGGGCACTAACAATGACAAACATTTTTGTTGAGCCAAAATAGCTATTGGGATTTATGGTTATCTGAAGTAGTGCATATGTATATGCATGTGGGTAAACTTGTACGTAGTGAGTGTGCTTGTCACTTTACAACACGTGTGTGTGTTCTTCCTTACAGCTTCCGTGAGCGTGTGTGCATGCCATATGTATATCTAATTGTATACATCTGTTCAACCCAGAAACCTAAAGTGAGTAACCCCTGGAATGCTTTACAAATTTTCACTCCACTTCTAACCGATTGTATCCCCAAATTTTTACGAGACATTCACATCCGCCGAGCTGATCTTTACAATAGTGCTTGACTTTTGCTCAACTTCCAAAGAACTATATGTAACCTGTGCTAATTGCACTGGGTAACTGGGGGGGGGACTGGAGTTTGTTTTTTTGGGGGGAATGATCCTTTATTTTTAAAGACGTTGCTACACTCTGATTCAGATATGTCTTTGGTGAGTATCAGAACAATTGGTTTCTCTAGGTTTTTGACATGAGTACCAGAACAAACCTTCCTGCGAGTGACAAGACGGCTGAAGCAACAATGTCATGTCTCAAGGAAAGGTAGTAACTTGTCTATATTTTGAGGCAGCTGATGATGATTTGAGCGATACTTTCCACAGTGGTATTGCAAAATTGATATTTGTTTATCACGACGTGGAGATCTAGAGGTATTCTTATCTCTCTTGTTCATCAGGTATTTAGTAGTTATCTCCAGTAATTTTGGATAGCAAAGGCGCAGCCAAGTAGATGAGACATGATGTATTTATTGTAGGTCCAAGAGATGATACTATTTTTGTCAAGGTTACGGGATATGCACTGTTCTTGGTTAGATATTATTCGTATCTAGTTTATGAGATAGGCACTCACGCATAACTTTCAGCTGGTATGATGAATATTTCTCTTCCAAGTGTTTGTTTGAATATGAGTCCCAGCACTTTTGGTTCATATGGAACAGCCGTACACTTAGAGTACATTCTCGGGAACTCTTCGTCTAATCTCATGATGTTATTGTTTTCGATATTGAGTACACACATGATAAACTCATCTCTCTATTTGCTGTTAAGTAGGAGTTGCCTAGTCGGCACGATATGCGCTAAAAGGCTGCCTGAATTGATCTTTGGCCACTCTATCCCTTAACGTTACCAATAAGCGAATTTAAACGATATATATATACGCTCGCAGGTGCACACACACACACACACACACACACACACACACACACACACACACACACACACACACACACACACAGAGGCAATATGTTTACCAAAAAAGTAGCTAAATACAATTCGGAATTTCAGCATATTTCGTCCGTCGAAACTTCAAAGCCACTGTCACCAATCTTACAAAAGTTTAACATTTATGTACTCTACAAAACTCTTCATTTTATTGCAATGTAAAAACAAATGTCAATACATACATACATACATACATACATACATACATGCACGTATACATACGTGCGTGCGTGTATGTGTGTGTATGCGTGTGTATGCGTGTGTATGCGTGTGTGTGTGCATGCGCGCGAACGTGAGTACGAGCGTGCGTGTGTATGTGCGTGCGAGCGTGCGTATATATATATTATATATATATATATATAATATATATATATATATTTGAAAGTCTATGAGGATTACTTAATACAGTTTTTGAAATGTAAAGGTGATTTTTCTAAAAAAAATCTTTTCTTTTTAAAAGAATGTTATGAAAATGAGGATGTTGCTAACCTTTTGGGGAAGACGTTTTTTTCTAGTGTGTGAACGCTTTCGTTAAACCTTTTCAAACATATATGCTCTTAAAGAGGAAGTTTTTGGTTTTGTGGTAGTGGCAGTATTATTTCCGATTTATTTTCGGACTTTAGGTTTTGGTCATAAATATTCTTTTGCCATTGTTTATTATATGGAATGTCGGTTATTTTCGGTTTAATTTCGGATTTAGAATTCTTATAAATTACTCTTTTTTTTTTTGTCGTTCTAATTTTACATTTTCATCGTTTATTTTCTCAAATGGGAATATTTTAAATTTTACATTTCTACAGATAACAAGATGTTCACTGCATGGGATATTCCTAAGAGATAAATTCCTAATTTGTTGTTTATGCACATTTACACGGCTGCTGAGTTTCATTTCTGTCTCCCCAATGTACTTTTCATTGCATTGTGGACATACTGGTTTGCAATTCAGGCTTGCATTCACTTTTGATTCCTTCCCATTCTTGAGTCTTTTGGTTGTCCCTTGCTCAATTAATTCGCATTTCCCACAACGGGGATCTCCACAGTTGGTTACTTGCACCGTTTTATTTTTTTTTTCAAATGTGAATCTCGCCTTTGTTAGGAGTCTCTGTTAGGACTGTTGATAATTTGTGATTTTTAAAATTTATTCGTTGGAGATTTGGTGATTGACGTAGAATTGGGAGGTATCATTTGGCTGAGTGCAGGATGTTGTGTTTTCTAAGATTGTGGGTGACTACAAACGGAATATTTGTATTTGAATTTTTATTTTCGCACCCAGTCTGAGTGTTTCTCCATACGGTAGAGATTGAGATTTCCTTTGCTTTCGTTATGACATGTTGAATTAATTTGTTGGGATATTTTGGTTTCTGAAGGTATATATTAAGTTTTACCGGTTGTTTCTTTTATCTAACAGTATCTGAGACTATTGAGCATATGCGCCTTGCCATACTAAATGGTATGTTCCTTTTTGTATAGGAAGGGTGGCAAGATCTAAAGGCTAAATATGTTGTTGTAATAGAGGTCAGTTGCAACCGTCTCATTTTCTTTAATTATCAGGATGTCCAGAAAGGAGAGTTCCTTTTCATTCATTTCCATAGTGAATTGGATTGATACATGAATGTTATTTATTAATTTAAAAACAAAATTGTAAGGGCCTCTTTATTTCGGTTCTAAGAAACTTTTCCAATTTCCGATAAGGTAGGTTTGGAAGTGGTCGTCAAAAGTAGTTCTGGATGGGGGTTCAGATTTTTTCTTCTAAGTATCCCATTACTAGTGTGGAAAATCTTGGTGCGACTTTCGTCCCAATCGCAGTGCCTTGTATTTGTAGATAGCATTAATTATCAAAGAAGTAGTTGTTTTTCAGTACTATCTGTAAACAGAGAAGTATAAATTCTTTTGAGAATCTCTCCTGAATTCTTTGTGGGTGTTTGTTCATCCAGAATTCTACTGCTTCTAGTCCATATATATGGGGGATATTTGTATAGAGACTAGTTACCTCAAAGCTAACTAGTACTATCTCTTTATCTATCCGTTCTAGGACATGGTTTAAGAAATCCATATCATCTGTGATGAAACTAGGAACTAATCTACATAAAGGTTTTAAAATTATGTCCAGCAAGTTGCTTCCTCTTTGGATGTTGGATGCAGGTCCTGCAACAATCGGGCGCAATTTGAGAATCTTTATATCTGGAGTATATGAGTCTTTTAAGCTGTTCTTGATCTGTTTGGATTTATGGATTTTAGGGAGTTCATATACATACATACATATATATATATATAATATATATATATATATATATATATATTATATATATATATACATGAATGGGTGCATACATAAATATTCGCCCAAGTGCATATGCATTTATGTGCAATAAATAGGATTTATGTAATAATATAATTTTCTTCCTCATTCAATTATATCTTATAGACAAGTTTAGTTGTAAACCCAGAAAGATCTGGAAGAGAAAGAGGGAGGAAAGGAGGCAGCGGGAGTATTTTGGTTTAGTAACCGAGTGTCTATGATTTCGACGTTTACTTATCTTAACTGCAACCTGCTTTTGGACTTTTAAATCAGAAGTAATCTTTGCCAACAACAGCTAATCCTTTCACAAAGACTTAGCGATTCGAGACATTTCTACTATTTCTATAGCTCGAGGAGAGATTTAAGTATTACTTGGTTAGAATAGCGGTCTATCACAGATAACTTTTCTTCGTATTACTTGTCAATTCCACCCTGCTGTTGTCATCTAGAGTAGGGAATATTGTCATCTGTGTATCTATTTTGAACAATATTGTTGATGATAGTTGGTTCCAGGCAACACAGAGTATCGATTACGGAATACAAAGACTGAATTCTCTGCATGTTGGACGTATTGCTCTATTGATTGTTATTCACGCCGCCAAATGATAATGGTTTATCACAATGGTAAAAGACCAAAGTATCTTACTTGCATTTATTTTTCTGGCCTTGGAGAAGAGACACAAAGTTAGCTATTGCAAGGTTTGAATAGAGTTCTATAGCTGGATTGTACAGTGTCTTTGATTCGACACTCAGGCGTTTCTTCTATCATCTACACTCAAATAATAGAATCAATGATGATTATAGTTTCTGATATTTGGCACAAAGCAGAAATTTTGTGAGGAAGTAGTCGATTATATCGACCCCAGTAGTTGACTGGTACTTTACTTATCGAGCTTGGAAGGGTGAAGAGCAAATTTAAACACAGTGGGATTTGAATTCAGAATGCAAAAAAAGCCAGAGGAAAATACAAGTCATTTTTTCCCACGGTCTAACGATTCTGCCAATTCACCACCCTTATAGCATCAATAATTGACTCAAGACCAGCAATTTCTAGAGATAGAGATAAGTTGATTATATCGACCCCATCGCTCAACTGCTACTTATTGCATCGACCCTGAAAGGATGGAAGACAAAGTCGACCTCAGTGGAATTTGAACTCATAATGTAAACTTATAGCAATAATAATGAACATTGGTAAAATGTTTCATGTCTTCAAGAAGAGTTGTAATCAATTTAATCTATTCCAGTATATGATTGGCGCTTCAATTTGTTGGTCTTTGTTTTGACATTCATATAAGAGTGTATTTTTTAACACCTCCCTAACTCTTTTAATGCTAACGAAATGCATATGGTCGACAGGCATTGGTCGACTCGAAGATAGAGTAGAAACTTACCCAGGGTGCCATGCTGTGGGACTCAACTCGGAACCATGTGGTTGGAAAGCAAGCGTTTTTACCACATAGCCATGCCTGCGCCTAGGGTCAAAGTTTACCTCTGCAAACCCGAAAAACCGAAAATGTATTACAGTTGTGAATTTGCTTAACTTAATCAGTTTCTGTTTAGAATTTTTCAAATTAGCATTTCTTGTTATCATTAAACAACAAACGTTGAGAAGTTCTAAATGTCTGATGTTCAAAACATAAAAGTTCAGAATCGGTTTAAAGTGAAAGCAATAAAAATTTAGAAATAGTTTTTTTTTTTTTTTTTTTTTTAATCCGTTCAATGAATGTTTTCAAGGTAACACGACGGTTTAGAACCTGATCTTTGATTTGGAAAGCTTGTCTTATTTTGATACACAAGAAATAGATATTTTGGCCTAAATTTAAGATTGATATAATTGTCCCTGAGTTGGGATATCTCTTTTATTTATTTTTTTACCTGTTTTAGTCATTGGACTGCGGCCATTCTTGAAGGGTTTAGACGAACAAATCGACCTCAGTACTCTCTTTTCTTCTTTTTTTTTGTTTGATACTTATTTTATCACTCTCTTTTACCGAAACACTAAGTTACGGCGAGCGTAAAGAAACCAACATAGATTGTCAATTTTTAGGGTAGAGTCAAAAACATACACAAAGGTGCAAACATGTCTTCTACTAAATCCACTCACAAGGCTTTGGTCGACTCGAAGATAGAGTAGAAACTTACCCAGGGTGCCATGACGTGGGACTCAACTCGGAACCGCGCGGTTGGAGAGCAAGCGTTTTTACCACATAGCCATGCCTGCGCCTAGGGTCAAAGTTTACCTCTTCAAACCCGAACCTTATCTTCATTATGGCAACTGTAGCATAATAAATTCCGGTGATTCATTCAAAGCTGGAAACAACATAAACTTTTGCTAGAGCAAATATTCTATAGAACTTTTAGCATTTCAGCAGAATAGGTTTTGAAGAAGTGGGACGAAGTAAACATCAGTTTCAAATTCACCCACGGAAAGATAAAATTGGCGCTGTCTTAAAGTTAAAATAAAGTAGGAGATACGTTTCTATTGCTCGGTACTATAACTGTGATCAGTCCTAAAAATAAAGCAAATGGGTTTAATATCATTTTGTGACAGAGGTAAAGCATATTTACTTTACTCGTTGACGCAGAGTGAAAACATATCTAATTTACCCGATGATATAATTTAGTATACTGCAGTAGAACATGCTTAATTTATTCATTGACGTGATTTTGTGACTTGATGTGGGGTATGTTGAATATTTCCGATCCAAGGAAGTCATTTTGTGACCAGATGTGGAACACGATTAACTCATTCAGTAAATTCCTTTTATGACAAGATGGCGTAATTTTGCTACTCATTAAATATGATATATTCTCAGTCAGTTGATAATAATAAAAGTATTGAACATTTGACTTTTAAGCTGAGCCTAGAAATTGATTACTGATATTTTCTTTATTCTCACTCTGAAGATTCTTTAATAATGAGTGTCTTTTGAATTATTCAATTATAAATAGTGGCTTTAAGGATCGGATATTTCGAAAACAGAATCAGAAATATGATTCTATGATCCTGATATATCTAACACTTCAAAGTATCGTTAATGATCCTTTCTACACTTGGCAAAAGACCTGAAATTGGCATCAAACCCAGTGCTTAAGTGATACTTATTTCATCGACTCCAAAACGATGGAAAGCAAAGTCGACTTCGACGGAATTAACCTCAGAACGCAAAGCTTTTGTCCGACGCGCTAACGATTCTGCCGCCTCACCGGCTTAGCATCATTTGGCCGCAGAAACTGCAAGTTTCAAATACCCGAAGGAAACTGCATAACCCTTGTAGCCTCTAAGTCGTTATTTAGAATAGCCTTTATACAATGTTGTTACTCATTGCAGTATTCATTGTATTATACTCACAGCCTGTTGATATTTACACACATATCCACTAATTCACCCATTTTAATATGAATGCACACAAATATGAATGTAAAGTGAAAACAAAAATACCCTTGCCCGTGTGTATTTGACCCTAAAACTCAAAAGGAAAATGGCCACAAATTCTCCAGAAAGTTCTTTTGTTTTGCAATTTTGCAAGATACTGGCGGTTTAGATTAAACTATCTTGGGAAAATCCAATATGATAATGTCTTTTGATATAGCAATAATATGATAATATCAATTAATATAGCAATAATATGCAGACACTTTCTCGCTTAAATTTATATTCGGTGATTCTTGTCATCGGCAAACATTAGCGTATGCCCATCAAATCTTTCTCCAAGGATTATTCAAATCTGAAGATTTCTTATGGTGTTTTTCTTTTAATCACTTTTTACGGTTAGTAATATTCCCTTGAGTTGCGATAGTGTCCATAAAGTCTTTCACTAAAGATATTCTCTTGCAACTAATTTGTTGAGACTAGACATTTTCCAATCATTATCAAATAAACTTTGCTGACGTTCCGGTATATGCAGTGTAAATCCTATCATCGCGGATGTTGCCTAAGAAAGGAGAGCACCGCTTTCCACTGGTAGCAGAGGTTTTAGTCACGGGGTGGTATCGGCATGTTAAGCCAAGATATTTCACCAAGTACAATACGATACCGTTTTTTTGGGGAAAGAAAAACTTGGATGGACCTATGTAACTTAGTGATAACTCACGTTTTCTCAGGACCAGTAAAATCTGTTAAAGAAAACTCTGGGTTGACAAAATTTTATTATTGCATTCTTTTGATTCATTTTGAATAATGTAAAGATTGCTAACATAAATTAATCCGTTCAAAATCTCTTTGAACTTTATCTCATTAACTGAATTAGATTGATGAACAAGCAGTGAATCTATTCTAGATTAAAACAAAATATAATCAGCCCAAATGTATACAAACCTCTTTTTAAAATACCCTGTTTTCTGAAGCCTTAAATCAAGAGTTCTTGAGCTTTTCATCAATTCTGTCTGCGTTGAGATCTTCATGTGAAGAATATAATGAAATCTTTAATACCATAGAGCAGACAATAAACACTACTACAAAGTCAAGTTCAATACGAAATTATGTAGGCAGGTCCAAGGAGCATCCATCAGTGTCTGTGTATCTGGGGATGTGGCCAGCCTTTTTATGACATAAAGAAACAAAAGTATTTAAGCAATCCCTAGATGAAAACTCTATAGCTTTAACACTTATACTGTAGATATGTAGATGATATCAACTTTATACTTAAGACAATCCCAGGTAGTGACACAGAGGAACCTGACAGGTGTACGATGGAGATCATCCAGCGTGTGACAAACTCTATCCGCCAGAGTATCAAGGCAATGGTAGACTACACCAACAAGAGACTCCTTTGATACTGGGCTTCGGTTTGAGACAACGAGCAACAAGGTTCAACTCTTCCAATCTTTTTATATAAAACTCATATCTTCCAAGTATGTTATTCATAAGAATTCAGTTTTATCACACAATAAGATAAACATACTTAAAGCTGATTCAGATAGGATAATGAATAACATACCCCCACTGTGCAAACCCCTTGAAACTAAGAGACATGCACAGAAATTTATGCACCGCATGCAGTTCTCTGGCTACAACCAGAGAGATAGAATCAGGGAAAGTTAGGATGATGTTAGATGATGTCATAAGTAAGGACGCCAGTGGAACCCGCCCTAGACACCGAGACAAACACTGGAACAGAATACAGAGAATTAGTGATAAAACAAACAGAATAAACACGTGGTACAACACAGACATATTTCAAGGGGTAATTTTTATAGAGGCTACGCCGTATGAGGAGTTAGCCGGCAGGCTTAGGAAGGCTATGAAGGAAACTAAACCCAACATTCAAGTCATCAAATCACAGTTATGTAAGACAACCCTTTGACAAGACCACATGTACTGATAGTAATTGTACTGTGTGAACTTTTATCCTTAGTATTAAGAACAGGAATGTAGGCTACAGTACAAAATCCATGAAGGTTGATTGTACGAACTGAATGCAACATATGGAAGGGAGACTTCTGGGAGTTTAGCTGAGGGACCAAATGAAAAAACTGGCGGGAATATAATGACAGGGAGAAATCATCGATAAGCTCAACATGGCAACATGCTGAATCATATTAGTTCCGAAATCTTGTCTAAACACTCGAGAGACTTGTCGTTACAACAGATACTTGAGTGTGTTCCCATAAATGTGATACTGCCAATACTGGATAGAAAATATATCTAATAAACTATAGAACCACAACATCACAACTCACGCAACACATATACATGTGCATGGGCGTGTGGGTGTCTATGTGGGTGGGAGGGTATGTGTAGGTATAGGTAGATATATATATATATATCGGACAGTATTAGAATGACAGCAGGATACACAGAAACCAATAAAGATAGATACAGGTAATTATAAACAATTCCAGTTCACAACCATACACATCCATGCATACACATACACACACACACAAACACACGATTACATACACATCCAGACACATCCACGCACACATGAACACACACAAACATACACAAGCACGCACGCACACACACACACACACGTGCACACATACACGCGTGCACCCATACACACTCACGCGAACATACACACAGACGCTTACCTATTACAAAAAACGCGCATATGTGCATACACACCAGAATGCACACGCATAAATAGTCACACATCTTCATACATACATACATACATACATACATACATACATACATACATACATACATACATACATACATACATACATACGCGTCTAGTTCTCAGACAGACGCAAAGCAGATCTTGAAGAGTCCTTAATGAGGTGGCGAATAGCAACGAAAGGACTCTGACAGAGAAACTAACAAACCGATTGAGTGGTCAAGCAACACATTAAACAAACAATTCAACAGCTAGTTGGTAAAATAAAGAAGTGGTACTGGACCTGTGTGTGTGTGTGTGTGTTATTTTTGGCGTAATGATCCTCCCTAGGCATGACAAGTATTCACATCAAGAATGTTGTAAACCAAATATAAAATCGAAGCATGTAGTGTTTATTATTAATTAAATCAATATTCTTATATATTCTTATATTCTTATATATTTGAATATTTCACAGATAGTATGTCTATCCATTTATTCTGGTCTCTCATTTAAAAAAAGCATTAATATGCAGCAGTGTAACTTTGTGTATAGAAGATATGAGACTTGAATATAAGAACAAACTGTCATTTCTACATGCATCAGGATATAAGAGAGACATCCGTTGTATATGCATTCACACGGCAATACAAAAAAAAACATATCAAGAATTTGCCGTATTTATTGAGCATCAAGAACGATGGTTCTCAAACATTTTTTGCTAATGGATTCCTTTGATTCCTATTTTACTCAGGTGGAACCCGCCCGCCACCGCCCATAGTCATGCGAGCTTTTAAAAACTCCTACTCTTTTACTTGTTTCAGTCATTTGACTGTGGCCATGCTGGAGCACCGCCTTTAGTCAAGCAAATCTACCCCAGAACTTATTCTTTGTAAGCTTAGTACTTATTCAATCGGTCTCTGTTGCCGAACCGCTAAATTACGGGGACGTAAACACACCAGCATCAGTTTTCAAGCGATGTTGGGGGGAGGGGACACAGACACACAAACACGTACACACACATACACACACGCACACACATATAAATCATTAAAAACTTTAAAATCTTTTAGCCCGCAGGCCGCGGCCATGCTGGGGCACCACCGCTGAATGAGCTACACTAATATGTGAATCCACCTCTGTTACGTGGCACTTGATCAACAAGGGAGTTCGATGCCGCTGCCCGCATCTGTGTCTCCTGTCGTGAGGTAGGTTCATCTGGGACCCCCAACAAGAAGAGATCCAGTTTAGTTTTTAAAAAACCATATCCACAGCATGTAAGTCTCTCAGGCATTTAGGGAGGATGTTAAAGAGTTGTGGTCTTCTGAAACCCAAGCTGTTGCAGTATCTGGACCTGTATTTTGATGATGATGTTGGAATCTTTGGCACCAAGCAATGGCGCCCCGTTCTGCAGTTGGGGTAACTTTGAATGCCAAAGTTTGGGACAAGACCCTCCAGGATTTTCCAGATGTATATCACCGCATATCTCTCCCGTTCGGAGAATCCATCCAGCTAGCCGTCTGCATTTTATCACCAGATTAGTAAGATTAGTAATATGCACTTGGAAAGATGCATCATTGCTCATGTCAATGCCCATGTCACGCACTGATTTTGACTCAGGGAATGCAATTCTTCCTGGGCCAGTGTATCTAGTCTGCACGTCGTTTACCTTTGTGTGCCGGTAGCGCAGGGCCTGGAACTTACCTGCATTAAACTGCATGTTGTTGTCCTCAGCCCACCTGTATATTGTATCCAACTCCTGTTGCAGATGCGCAATATTTTCAGGGTTTTGTATTGTGTGGGAGACTTTTGTGTCACCTGCATAGCGACGGGCTTCTTTCAGTTTCTGTCTTCCAAATCCACTCACAAGACTTAGGTCGTCCCGAGGCCATAGTAAAAGAAGCTTACCCAAGGTGCCACGCAGTGGGACTGAACCCGAAAGCATGTGGTTGGTAAGTAAGCTACTTACCACGAGAAATTGTTTAAGGAAAATTGTTAAACTATTTCGTGTATTGTAACAGTATAACCAAATTATTGCACAAAACGACAAAATCTTACATAGACACCCCCACTCCCCGAAGGGTCATGTAGATTGAAACTATTTGAGATAACTACAGATGCGTCCATTATGTTTCAAAGAGCCACCAATATTCTCAAAACGATGAACATGTTAAAATACTTAAAATTTGAAGTTTTTGGTAGTTTTTGAGTGCCTCCACATTTCAAGCATGCTAGAGATAGATCTTTCCAGTCATTGCTCCCTTAATATAATTATATACATATGCATATAATTATTAATTTAATGTATTAATTACCTATGCATTTTATATGTGATTTTATCCTCATATTCTCTCTCTGTCTCTCTGTCTCTCTCTCTCTTTCTCTCGCGCTCTCGCTCTCTCCCTTTATAGATATATGTATAAATATAATATATTATGTATATATATATATATATAAATATGTATATATGTATATGTATATATGTATAATATATATATATATATATATATATATATATATATATAATATATATATATATTAATATATATACATACATATATATATAATACATATATATATACATATATATATATATAGGCGAAGGAGTGGCTGTATGATAAGAAGCTTGCTTCCTAACCATATGCTTCCGGATTCAGTCCCACTGCGTGATACCTTTGGCAAGTGTCTTTTACTATAGTCTCAGGCCAACCAAAGCCTTGTGAGTGGATTTGGTAGACGGAAACTGAACGAAGCCCGTCCTATATATACATATATATATATATATATATATATATATATATATATATATATATATATATATATATATATTAATATGTATATATATATCTATATGTATATATATATATGTATATATATATATATATATATATACGATGTTGATGTGTTTACATCCCCTTAACGTAGCAGTCCGCAAAAGGGACCGATAGAATAAGCACTAGGCTCACAAAGCAGGACTTATTCTTTGTGCTGGAGTCGATTTGTTCGACTAAGGCGATGCTCTAGCAGGGCCGCAGTCAAATGACTGAAACAAGTAAAAGAGTAAAAGAGTAAAAGAATAAAAGAATATTATATATGTGTATATATATATATATATATATATATATTATATATTATATATAATACATATATATATATATATATATAGATTATATATATATACATATACACACACACATATATATAGTATATATCATACTTATATATAATATACTACACACACATACAGATACAGGTATATAATATGCCCACCTTATTAAATATAAACATGCATGATGTGTGTGTGCGCGCCCGTGCGTTCAATATTTGTAAACATATAGATTAACACTGTAAAATGTTAGTTTAATTAAAAGCGCTTGACAAAGAGAGAGTATGAGAGCAGTAATCGAATGTTCACGAAGGAAATTTTGTCAGCCACGAAGACGCTGAAATCTCGCGCCATTTTGTGTTAAATATCTGACAATGGCGAAGTGATGGAGGAAGAGATTTTCAGAAGGCACCAACTAGCGCGGAGGATATTTTAATTAATGTAGAAAATCATATTTATAAACAATTGTTGGTACTGCGAACACCTGCTTGACAATTTAATTCCCTTCTCTTATCTTCTCACCTCAATTCTCTAACAGAGCTCCTTCTCTCCCTCACATTTTCATTGATGATGAAATAGAGAAACATATGAGATTATTTGATGTTGTGTCGTGAAGTATTGTATAATTTGTGCCACAAAATATACACGTTGATATATTTCTCATAAAACACATTCAGCTTATTTATCTGCACATGTTCATCTGCAAACATTCATAACTGCTTTGAATATTGGTTCTAGATTTTGGTATAAAGCCATCAATTCTTTTTTCGCGAAAGGGTAAGTCGACTACAGTGACCTCAGTGTTCACTTGGTACTTATTATGTCGACACCGAAAGGACAGAAAGATAAAGTTGACCTCAGTGGAATTTGAACTCAGAACGAAAAGGCGGTCCAAATAGCTATTTCTTTACTACCTACAAGGGGCTAAACAAGAGAGGACAAACAAGGACAGACAAATGGATTTAGTCGATTATATCGACCCAAGTGCGTAACTGGTACTTGTTTGATCGACCCCGAAAGGATGAAAGGCAAAGTCGACCTCGGCGGAATTTGAACTCAGAACGTAGCGGCAGACGAAATACTGCTAAGCTTAGGTATACGTGTATATTAATATATATATATGTGTGTGTGTATGTGTGTGTGTGTGTATGTATGTATGTATGTATGTATGTATGTATGTATGTATGTATGTATGTATCAACCCTACTTGTGTGTGTAACTATTTCCATATCAACCCACCTGGATTTCTTTAAAACCATTCTTTATCTCGTGGACTTTCTTCCCGGATGAACACTACCTAAGTGTTTTTTATATTGTGAGATTCTAGATTTCATGTGAATGCATTATAATATATATATATATATATATATATAGATCTATATATATATATATATATATATATAATATATATATAGATATGGTATGTGTGTAGGGTATAGATATGTATATATCAATATATATATGTATAGGTAGATAGAGAGAGATGGTTAGATGAATACTGTTGCACAAAGCACAAGGAGGCTGAGCATATATTATGTGTGGTGTATGTGTATATTACTTG
>NC_043014.1:28373198-28385698 GCF_006345805.1 Octopus sinensis | reverse complement strand
GTACCAGTTACGCACTGGGGTCGATGTAATCGACTTAATCCGTTTGTCTGTTCTTGTTTGTTCCCTCTGTGGGTAGTAAAGAAATATGTATGTATGAATGTATGTATGTATGTAGGTAGGTATGTATATATATGTGTGTATGTAAGTATATGTGTATTTATGCGCGTACAAATGTATGTGTACACAAATTAAATTATGATGTTTGAAGGTATATACATGTTATATGTGTGTGTTTCTAATACACACACACACACACGCACACACACACACGCACACACACACACATATATATGTGTGTGTATAAATATATGTATGTAGATATGACACATCTTTTTTCCACGCATATTAAAAGTATAGAAAGAAGTGATTACATTCTAAATATTTATTCAGAATTTAAATGCTTAAATTTATTCATGTCTTTTTAATGCAAGCTGCGTTAGGCATAAAATCAGTGCCGGATTTAGAACCTGTGCTGGTTAAATTATGAGGACCCTTACTTGGAAAGTCAAGCATACAAGCTCAGGAATTTCACCGTAAGAAATTTTGGGGGCAGTAAGATGGGTCACCCTGTGCTTAAACATACCTTAGCACAATGTTAAATCCGGTACTGCATAAAATATATATTGTTTAATAAATAAGCATCAAATTCACAAATGTCCAAGTTAAATTAGCCACTGTAGTGATACGTTATTTTACGGATAGGGACAACTCACCACCGCCAACTCAACACCACCGACTCAACACCGCCGACTCAACGCCAGGACAACTCAACACCAAGACAACGCAAAACCAGGAAAATTGATTACTCTCTCTTTACTCTTTTACTCTTTTACTTGTTTCAGTCATGTGACTGTGGCCATGCTGGACTACCGCCATTAGTCGAGCAAATCGATCCCAGGACTTATTCTTTGTAAGCCTAGTACTTATTCTACCAGTCACTTTTGCCGAACCGCTAAGTTACAGGGAGGTAAACACACCAGCATCGGTTGTCAAGTGATGTTGGGGAGACAAACACAGACACATAGACACATACACATTATATATATACGATGGGCTTTTTTCAGTTTTCGTCTACCAAATCCACATACAAGGCTTTGGTCTGCCGAGGCTATAGTAGAAGTCACTTGCCCAAGGTGCCACGCAGTGAGACTGAACTCGGAACCATGTGTTTGGTAAGCAAGCGTCTTACCACACAGCCACTCCTGCGCCTAGCTACTTACCACATAGCCACTCCTGCGAATAAATAATTTATTCGTTTTATAACTTCATTCGTTTTATTACATTATCAGATTAATCTCAATACATGGCTTGAATAAAAAAAAAGCAGAACTTTTACAATTCGAATACAAGTATTTTATAAGAATATATGTGTTATATATAATATATATATATATATATATATTATATATATATATATTATATATATTATATAATATATTATATATATATAAAATTGTGTGTATGTATGTGTTGTGTGTGCGTGTTGTGTGACGTAAGAAAATTTGGAAGTTGAATTCGTGAATATATATTTAAATTTTCGTCACTCTCAAAATGGAAATTTTTAGCCAAAGAGGAAGAGAAATTAAAAATATATAGTTTCGCAATTACTTTTATTCGAATTTTAAAATTTATGTCATGTATCAAATTAATATTTCATAAATACCTGATAATGTTATAAAACGAATAAAATTATAAAACGAATAAATTATTTATTAATCAATTTTCTTGGTGTTGTGTTGTCCTGGCGTTGAGTTGGCGGTGTTGAGTTGTCCTGCACTCCTATTTTATTATTGCTTTATGTTGTAACTGATAATTCTATGATATTGATTGGGTGGGGGACCGGGTTCATCTTCTGAGGAGCAGTTAATAAAGTCTACATCGGACGATTGCCTATAATTTTTTTTATATCAGAAGCGTAGAAAGAATGTGTTTACATTGTAAATATTTCTATTACATTTGGGGTTTCTAACGTTAAATTTATTTAGGAGTGACAAAGAAATTTATGAGAAAAACTAAAACACAACACAAACAGAGACAAACTGAAAATAGTAATCAGTTGTCGGCCAAATACCATCACGATTTCAACACCTCCTGACAATGTATGGCTCAAAACTGGTGGTGAAGACAGCATGCGAATTACTTTGGCCTTATTTACATCTGTCTGTCTATCTATCTATCTATCTATCTATCTATCTATCTATCTATCTATCTATCTATCTATCTATCTATCTATCTATCTGTGCATACACACTTACTCTCTCTCTCACACACACAACGCACACACACACACACACACACACACACACACACACACACACACACACACACACACACACACACACACACAATCACGTAACTATAGTTTGTATCGTTCCGCTCGAAACGTTTTTGCGCTTACAGCCCACCCCAAATGCTATACGGGGCAACTATTCTCCTTCTCAGGTATAACCGCAAACATCTCTGATGCTGTTGCCGATAGTTTGCCTAACAGAAATATACACTATTCATTGTATTTCTTGCAGAACACTGAAGAAGCGTTAGAAAGATTATATAATTTTCCAACTCGAATTATGTAATCATAGCTGTAAATTTGCCGAAAAGTGTGTGTATTTTATAAAGCATAGAATGCCATTATGATTTTTGTGTTTTACTAATACCGTATATGAAGGCGCGTTGCCTGGTGTTTAGGCTTTTGAACTCACGATCGCTAGATCGGAGGTTCGATTCCCTGACTGGGCGGCACGGTGTGTTCTGGAGCAAAACACGTCATCTCACATTGATCCGGTTCCCCTTCAATCAGGGAAAGGGGAATGTTGGCCTGCTCGCTTAGCCGGCAGGGTGGCGTCATTTGAAGGCTAAAACAATGCAAAAGCGAACTGCGACCAACGATGTGTAACAGCATTTTATAGCTTGGTCGGTCACGTGGAAAAGTGGATAATACCATATATATATGCGATATGTTTCGGAGCTCTTTGCACTTTAGTCCGGCACAGTAAACGTTGCCGAAAAATAGGTACAACGAGCAATCTGTAGTGAGTATAAAGAAAGAGATCAAGTGAGTGATGTTCAGTTAATTTATTCAATTAAACAAATAACTAAATCTGGTTAGGGCAGCGGACTCGCGGTCGTAGGATCGCGTTTTCGATTCCCAGAAAGGGGCGTTGTGAGTGTTTATTGAGCGAAAACACCTAAAGCTCCACGAGTCTCCAGTAGAGGGTGGTGGCGAGCCCTACTAGATTCTTTCGCCACGACTTTCTCTCACTCTTTCTTCCTGTTTCTATTGTACCTGTATTTCAAAGGGTCAGCCTTTGAACACTCTGTGCCACGCTAAATCTCCCCGAGAACTGCGTCAAGGGTGGAGTGCTCAGCCACTTGCACGTTAATTTCACGAGCAGGCTATTCCGTTGATCGGAATAACTAGAACCCTCGTCTTCGAAACCGGCGGAGTGCCACGGTATAACTAAACTCTCTTCCTTGTTTTTCTATCCGCTCTCCCGCCTCACAGTGAAGTGGAACCTAAATATACTTAAAGTAATGAGTCTAAAATAGTTTTTTTTCCTTTAATGTATTTATTATTAAAAATACATCTGTGATGAAATGAAAAATTATCGCCGTTAAGGGTAACATTTGGTAAGATGAGGAAGAGAACTCCGTGAGAAGAAAGCGGTGATGAAGATGGAGAAGGAGGAGGAGGAGGAAAAGAAGAAGAAGAAGAAGAAGAAGAAGAAGAAAAGAAGAAGAAGAAGAAGAAGAAGAAGAAGAAGAAAGTGGGGGTGGTATAATTAATCCGGAGATAAGGCGGCGAGCTGGTAGAAACGTTAGCGCGCCGGGCGAAATGCTTAGCGGTATTTCGTCTGTTGTTACGTTCTGAGTTCAAATTCCGCCGAGGTCAACTTTGTCTTTCATCCTTTCGGGGTCGATAAATTAAGTACCAGTTACGCACTGGGGTCGATGTAATCGACTTAATACCTATGTCTGTCCTTGTTTGTCCCCTCTGTGTTTAGCCCCTTGTGTGTAGTAAAGAAATAGGTATTTCGTCTGCCGCTACGTTCTGTGTTCAAATTCCGCCGAGGTCGACTTTGCCTTTTATCCTTTCGGGGTCGATTAAATAAGTACCAGTTACGCACTGGGGTCGATATGATCGACTTAATCCGTGTGTTTGTCTTTGTTTGTCCTCTCTGTGTTTAGCCCCTTGTGGGTAGTAAAGAAATAGGTATTTCGTCTGCCGCTACGTTCTGAGTTCAAATTCCGCCGACGTCAACTTTTCCTCTCATCTTTTCGGGGTCGATTAAATAAGTACCAGTTGCGTATTGGGGTCGATCTAATCGACTAGCCCCACTCCCCAAAAATTTCAGGTTTTGTACCTATAGTAGAAACATAAAAAAAAAACACACTTAAATGTTTTCTCAGATGAAATGGAGACGACGAGAGACAATCGATAATCGAACCGTAGATACCAAACTAGCTTTCATATTTGGTGCTTCTCGGCGTGTCACTGTGTATACCTGTAGTGTTTTTTAATATACAAAATAGCGCTAAAAGAGACGAGACAGCAAGGAAAGCTCTGCATTGTCGCTAGACCTGCTAGACATAGCAGTCAAATCCCTTTACTATCACACTACAATCTTAAAAAAAAAGGATACATTCAGTAATGTAACCCTAGATCAGTGTTTACCAACCTATTTTACCCCCAGGGCCCACTATAACTTGTTGGAAAAAAGAACAACAAAACTTTACTTTTAATATTTTACCACAATTATTTAATAATCTTTCATTAAGAACCGAGTACAGCAAAAAAAAATACATTATGGATTAAGAAAAATAAGTGAATCAGTTTAATGAAAACCTGTGCCTGGTGACTACAGCACCACGTCCCACCACAAGTTTTCCAGGCCCCACCGGTGGGGCATATACACCACATTGAGAATCACTGTTCAAGATATTCTATGCTTGAAAAAGAAAAAAAAAAAAAAAAAGAATAGATGGTCATAGCAGTAATTCTTTTGATCGAACAACAAAACATAAATAAAAATCCAGAATCTTATACAGAAATACGTTCCGTATTGTCACATTGCTGTGAGAAGCAGTTGGTGGGCAGTTATTTCCCTTATGATGCATATCGTCATTTAATACTCAACTGCTATCACAACTATATATATATATATATATATATATATATATGACACTTTTTTTTATCTTTTATTTGTTTTAGGCATTAGACTGCGGCCATGTTGGGGCACCGCCTTGAGGTCGAATGAGTCGACCCCAGTGCTTATTTTTTTAAAAGTCTGGTTCTTATTCTATCGTTCTCTTTTGCCGAATCGTTAAGCTTTTGGGTATGTAATGACATTCACATCGGTTGTCAAATGGTGGAGGGACACACACACACGTACGTACGTATGTATGTATGTATGTATGTATGTATGTATGTATGTATGTATGTATGTATGTTTGTATGTATGTATGTATGTAAGTATGTATGTAAGTATGGATGGATGGATGGATGGATGGATTGTGAGTGTATGTATATGCGTCTATGTATATGTATATGTGTATGTATGTATATTTGTATCTATATATATATATATATATATATATATATATATAGAGGTGGTTGTTGTATGGTAATAAGCTTACTTCTCAACACATGGTTCCCGGTTCAGTCCCACTGCATGGCAAATGTCTTCTACTATAGCCTCGGGCCGACCAAAGTCTTGTAAGTGGATTTGGTTGACGGAAATTGAAATAAACCTGCCGTATATATATATATATATATATATATATATATATGTGTGTGTGTGTGTGTGTGTGTGTGTGTGTGGTGTGTGTGTTTGTGAATTTGTGTGTCTGTGTTGGTGTGTTTACGTCCCCGTAACTTGCGGTTTGACAAAAGATATCGTTAGAATAAGTACTAGGCTTACAAAGAATAAGTCCTGGGTCGATTTGTTCGACTAAAACCTTTGAAGACGGTGCTCCAGCATGGCTGCAGTCAAATGACTGAAACAACTATATAGATATATATATATATATATATATATATATATAATAATATATGTTTTCTACACCACCTGTTTTCGTCTCTTGTTTTTTTCGTGAACGCTCCGATATATATTATATATATATATATATATATATATATAGAATATATATATATATTATATATATATATATATATATATTATATATATAATATAATATATTATAATATAAACATCCTAAAATAGGGTAATCATAAATTATTATTACCATACAGTGGCCTAGCACAAAAAACGAATTAGGCATTAGACACTATATATATTCATATAGAAATACAGTAAGAGGCTTCCCAAATAGGAAAGCGTTTGTGCTTAGAAAGAGCAGTATAGAATCTCAAAAACCACAAAAAAGGATAAATTCACGAAGGAGGAATGAAAATTCAGAAACGTTTACCATTCAACTATTTCTCAGACCCGCGTTTCTAACTATTTCCAGCAAAAAAATACCGCTGAAGCCATTTTCTTTCAGTTGGACAAGCCTTTAGATTTCAGACATACAGACCATGCCAGATCCACGTGTAGAACTAACGGTTTGTTAATCTTAATCTTAAACTTTTCAAACCATTTCAAATTTTTTATCCTACATTAGTTATATATATATATACTATATATATATATATATATATATATCTGGTATTTATATATACAAATATACGACTGTTTCCGTCTACCAAATCCACTCATAAGGTCGGTCCGAGGTTATTGTAGAAGACACTTGACCAAGGTGTCACGCGGTGAAACTGAACCTGGAATTATGTGGTTGTGAAGCAAACTACTTAGCACACAACCACCATCTGCGCCTATAACTACACCATGCCTCTCCCTATAGGTGAAATTCTTACAGCATCTAGGTTTCCCAAGTGGTTACCCTTTTAACTACTAACTAGGCTTGATGTTGCTTAGTTTCGGCCATCGGACGAGAACTTATGCTTTCAACGTGATATGACCGTAAGACATATGAATAACAATAAATGTATAAAGAAAAATTACACTAACTTCCTGAAGCTAGTTGTTCAATCTTACTGATAGAAAATAAAATATTGATTTCAAATTTTGGCACCAAGCCAGAAATTTCGGGGATGGGGCAAAGTCGGTTAGATCGCCTCTGGTATTCAACTGGTACTTATTTTATTGATCCTGAAGGGATGAAATGTTGCCCAGAGTGCTAACGGTTCTGCCAGCTCGCTGCCCTATTAAGAAGTAGAGTAATAATTTTTTCTACTATACACATAAGGCGTGAAATTTTAGGGGAGGAGTAAGTCAATTACATCAACCCCAGTACTCAATTGGTACTTATTTTATCGACCACGAAAGGATGAAAGTCAAAGTCGACCTCGGCCGAATTTGAGCTAACTATTCTGCTTGCTCACCGCCTTGGCTTATGTTTAAATAATTATTTCTACTCTAAGCACAAGACCTTGAACATTTTGGGAGGAATGAGGATAGTCAATTACATCGACCCCAGTGCGTAACTGGTACTTATTTAATCGACCCCGAAAAGATGAAAGGCAAAGTCGACCTCGGTGGAATTTGAACTCAGAACGTAGCAGCAAACGAAACCACTAAGCATTTCGCCCGGCGTGCTAACGATTCTGCCAGCTCGCCGCTTTGGCTTATGTTTAAATAATGAGTAAATATATATGCTGCTACGGTAAAATGTAAGACAAAATTGACATCGGTGGGTTTGAACTCAGAACATAAAGTGTCGGAAGAAATATCCGAAGCAGTATGTTTCACACACAACCGATCCTGTCAGCTAGCTACCTTAGCAATATTAATAATAATGACAATAAATCGGGAGTGTCTTCTAGTTTGACCTGCTTGTTCTGCAACGAGAAGCTGTATAGCTCCCTGCGGGACGCCACTTCTGCGACCGAGACCTTACTCAGTGCTGCTACTGTGGTTGGGGTTGTTTTATGTTTTACCATTGTTGTTCTTTCACCGCCAGTTTCTCTGCTGCTGTAGTTGTTGTTGCTGAAGGAGCTTTTGTTGCTGTTGCAACAACTGCTGCTACTGCTACCGTTGTTGCTGTTACCACTGCTGCTAATGCTACTGCTACCATTTTTGCTGCTGCCACTGCTGCTATTCCGTCATTACTATCATTGCTGCCGCTATTGCTGCTACTGCTAGTATTTTTCTTAATGTTGTTGTTGCTGCAGTTATAGTTGTTAGAAATGCAATTGTCAATCAAAGCGGTATCAGTGGCGCAATTTTTTTTTTTGAACAATGGAATTTCAGCGAGGGAAAGTCCACCTCTGTCTTGAGCGGAGTGGTGATGGTGGTGGTGGTGGGGAAACCTTGATACGTTTTGCATCTGTCTACAGATTCACCCCCAACCTCTGCCTTCAGTTCACTTGCTGTGCAAGCCAATGCCAATTATAGAAAAAAGAAAATATGATTTTCAAAACAAAATTTGAAACATTTTACAACAAATTTGAGCTCCAAAGAAACAAGAAAACAAACAACAACAACAACAAAAGGGAAATCAACCTACTCCGTGGGATTTTGATTAGATTAAGAAGACGGCATGTAACAAAAATTTAACAATATATATAGAAGTAAACAAATTCATGCCGATCTGGACTTCTTGCCGATACGAACATAATAATAATAATAATAATATAATAATATATAATAATAATAATAATAATGATAATGATAATAATAATAATGATAATGATAATGATAATAATAATAATGATAATAATGATAATGATAATGATAATGATATTAATAATAATAATAATAATAATAATAATAATAATAATAATAATAATAATAATAATAATGATAATAATGATAATAATGATAATGATAATAATAATAATAATAATAATAATAATATTGATAGTGATAATGATAATGATAATAATAATAATAATAATAATAATAATAATAATGATAATGATTATGATAATGAATAATAATAATAATAATAATAATAATAATAATAATAATAATAATAATAATAATAATATAATACGATAATAATAATAACAACAACAATAATATGTACATTGTTTTGTCTTGGTATAAAAGATGGGCTACAACAGATATTCTGCTCAATACTACAGATTTGCTTGTCTGTTGTTTGACCATAACCAGTTGAGCATGTCCCTTAATGACTGACGATATGTGCATCTCTGATCATGAGCAGAAGTAGTAGGGGAGCATCATAGCCAAGTGTTGAAAGGAATTCTCTGGAGTTTGGATAATTCACCTCTGGAAACATGGGTGTTTCGTTCATCATCCCTGAACAACTCTTTTTCAGGGACCTTTGAGCGGTATGGTCTACTCAACCTGAAGAAAATTCTAAATGGGCTCCACCTGCAAAGCTGTGCACTGCCTATCTTGATATGAGATCACCATGTCGCGCACATATGGTTGTGATGCATGTGCCTAGTGTACCCTTATCAGACGTGTAGTCATGATTAGTATACTGAGCTTCGTATACTGTACCCCAGTGTCACTTTAATAGCATGCACTGCTCTCTCACTCACTAATAATAATATTAATAATCTTTTTAATATAGGCACAATTTGAGGGAGTGTTTCCCTGGTACTTAATTTATCGACCCGAAAGGATGAAAGGTAAAGTCGACCTCGGTGGAATTTGAACTCAGAACGTAAAGACGGACGAAATACCCCTAAGCATCTTGCCCTGCATGCTAACGATTCTGTCAGCTCGCCACCTTCAATAATAACAATGATAATAATATTGGTTTCAAATTTTTCCATAGGGTTAGCAATTTTGGGAGAGGGGATGAGTCTATTACATTGACCCCAGTGTTCAACCGGTACTTATTTTATCGACTCCGAAAGGATGAAAGGTAAAGTCGACCTCGGCGGAATTTGAACTCAGAACGTAGCAACGAGTGAAATGCCACTAAGCATTTCATCCAGCGCGCTAACGATTCTGCCAGCTCGCCACCTTAATAATGATAACAACAACAAAAACAACAACAATAGTTTCTTTATTGGCGATAATAGCCTACCATATAACCCAAGAGCATGTCATACAGTACGACTGAAAATCTTGTGTGAATGTAAATATACAACAAACGGGAGTAGGGTAAAAACCTGATAAAAAAATGAAAATCCGAAAATTAAACGCAATGTGTATAAACAAATAAAGGGACTAGCATTTAATTGGTTTGGGAACTGCTCTCTAAAGAGAGTCAGAGCACCCCAAGTCTCAAATTATTTCTCACGCCAAAAGATCTTTGACCTTTCTTTTCTACAGCTTACAAGCATCATTCAGATAGTTGCGCCTTTCGCTCTTCGTTTTTCTGAAGTTAGACGTGAGAGAGCTCAGTTTTTCAGCAAACTGTACCACTCTCTCACTAGGGAGTGCTTTTATTAGTTGTCAATAGGTTGATTGTACAGTTTTAGTAATAATCGCTATTTTTTTAGGGTTTTGGTAATATCCGTTTTAGCTCCTCCCCAACTAGAACAATATAATTTATTTTCATTTTAGTTTTCAGCATTACAATTGGTCCCATACAGGGTCAGATTAAGACCCATAGAGGCCCTAAACACTTAAAAAAAATTGGCGCCCCCCTATATATGTAATTAGAAATGTAAACAATAATAAACCATAAAATAATTTTTTATTTTTCAGAATGAAACAAAACTAACTGTAAGACAGAAAAAAACCGTATATTTTCGTTTACTGTCACTTTATTTATATTTGAAAAGTTTTCTCCAGCTTCTTAATTGCAAAGTCTTTGACCATATCCTCAAAATTAAACTTATGTAACACTGTTGCTTCTATTCTAACTAGAGATAAAACCTTCCGAATATAATTTTAGTAAGTTTAAAGTGATTTCTTTTGTGCCGTAAACCATTTACCATTTCTGTGGTGTCCCCCTTCCATTGATGCCCTAAGCATGTGCTTATTTTGTTTAATGCTTAATGCAGCACTGGTCCCACAGTATCCTTCCAGAAAACTATGGAGTCAAGTATTACAAGCAGACAAATCCCTTTCCGTGCTTATTGTTTTTCCTAAAGCCCCTTTATTCTCTTTCTATGCTATTCAATCAATATCCATTTTCTCTAATACCTCCTCGTCACGCATGGACAAGAAATGAAGTGCAGAGTCGCCGGCTGGTTCTCTATTGATGACTGGTGAAAAACACGACACACAAAGCCGTGTTACTCTGAAACGGCTGCGAAAAATTCCGTTTTTCAGTCCTTGCGTCAGTCAGCAGTTATCTTCAGTTCAATTAGTCATATCACTTTCATCAGTCCCATCCACAGTCCCATCCACGTAATGCATAGTAACAATTTGATACATGTGATTAATGACAAATATATCTACGAACACCAACGCGCACGCAAATACACACACGCACACACACACACAGACACACGTACACACAAACACACGCACACGCACACTCACACTCACACACACACACACACACGCACATGCACACTCACACACACACAAGTTTTAATCAAGAGCATTATTAAATAGTAACTTCGAAGTTTCGGGTTTCTGCCAGTTACGCCATCATCCAACGAAGTTTCTTGTTCAAGAATAATAAATCTGTACTCTATAAGAGTATAAATAACTTATCAGATTAATGTAAAATAGCTTTATTACAAATGATCATAAAAGCAAACAATAACACACACACAGACACACAGACACACAGACACACATTCGCGCACGCGCAATCACAGATGCACACATTAGATAATAGGATCCACTTGCAATAACTTTATATATATATATATACTAAAAATTTGGAAGGCCGGTTTATGGGATTACCTTATGTTTCCCGTCCATAGATGGTTTAGCTTTATGGCGTATCGTCATATCCCAAAAAACTGTTGGCCCATACATCTTAAAAGTATAGAGGGGGAATGCCGCTATATTATTAAGAGGTCATGGGCCAACAGGTTTAGGGAATCTGATGATAAGCCATAAGGCTAAACCCATTATGGACGGGAAATCTAAAGTAATCCCATAAACCGGCTTTCCCCATTTTTTATATATACTGCTTTACATCTTAGAGTCTGCTTCTCCTTTCGGATTTATGTATTTTTACAAACGTGATGTATACACACACACACACAACACACACACACACACACACACACACACACACAGACACACATTCGCGCACGCGCAATCACAGATGCACACATTAGATAATAGGATCCACTTGCAATAACTTTATATATATATATACTAAAAATTTGGAAGGCCGGTTTATGGGATTACCTTATGTTTCCCGTCCATAGATGGTTTAGCTTTATGGCGTATCGTCATATCCCAAAAAACTGTTGGCCCATACATCTTAAAAGTATAGAGGGGGAATGCCGCTATATTATTAAGAGGTCATGGGCCAACAGGTTTAGGGAATCTGATGATAAGCCATAAGGCTAACCCATTATGGACGGGAAATCTAAAGTAATCCCATAAACCGGCTTTCCCCATTTTTTATATATACTGCTT
>NC_043014.1:28355698-28370698 GCF_006345805.1 Octopus sinensis | reverse complement strand
ACATACACACATGCACACACGTACATACACACACACGCACACATGCACACACGAACACATACGCGCACGCCCCCCCCCACACACACTGACGCACACACACACATGCACACAAACATATTCTTTAACTTATTTGTATATCGTTATAAATTCCATCAACACCACGGGTACAACCAAGTCTGCAACTACTACTACTACTACTACTACTACTACTACTACTACTAATACTACTACTACTACTACTACTACTACTACTACTACTACCGCCACCACAACGTCAGCAGTTATCAAAAATCCACTACCGTATGTCACGTATACAACCAGCTATGGCTACCGTGCTACATTAAGGTTTAGCAAGCTTAAGTCTCAACAGCCGCACATTCCTGTGCAATGTCTCCATTACCAACCTTAAACCCTTCTCCGCTGCATCTGAAATATAAATCGACCGTTGTCACAATCTGCAGTGAGTTGCAGCAAATGCACTGACAGACAGCAGCAACAGCATGCAACAGTAACATTCCGTCAATACTAAACTGCACATAAGCTGAATGTATATAAAAGATACAGGCATGTATAATTCGAACACAGACATAAAGCCGGGTTTTATGGCTGGCTCGAAGAAGAGAATGGCTAAGCTTATTTTATGAATGTGTGTGTTTGTATTACGTAATATAAAGATTGATATGTATGTGTGTATGTATGCACGTCTGTGCATACGTCTGTGTATATGTATGCATGTATGTAATTATGTATGTATGTACGTATGTAGGCAGGTAGGTATTTAGGTAGTTAGGCAGTTAGGTAGGTGGATAGATAGGTGTGTAGGTACTTATCTACTTATGAATAGCAATTACAATTTGGAAAAACCAATTTTGTCATTAAAGAAAAATGAAAATTTACATTTACTTTTTGTTCATTTCTTATAGTGGAACAGTAACAGTGATAAGGTTATTGCTGTGCAGCAGAAATTTTGATACTACAAGGAATAAATGAAAGTTAATTTAACAGATTTAAAAAAAAAATGGTGTCTCTAACATAGCTCTTTACGCTTTAATTGTTTCGGTTTCAACGTATTGTTTCAGATTAAATCACTTGCTATCCAAGCACAGTTTCAAAATTATGCTGCTATTACAAAGAGGTAGAATGACAACAAAGAAGTTCGTTCGTTAACTCTAAACATCGACGGATCTTTGTTTGAATGCATACATACACACACATATATATATTTGCACCAAAAAAAAAAAAAATAATAAACGCCAATAAGAGAGTTTTCTTCATGGTAACTACCGCAGTAGAGTTTGCTCTGATGGAACATCCATGTTTAAGTGGAGATAAATATTACCTCAGTATCAATACTGCCTCTGTGTTTGTGTACACACACGCACTCACGCACGCACACACACACATACACACACACGAGTGGGTACACAAATTAAAGAAACACGTTTATTCACACACACAAAAATGCATACATGCACTCATGTATGTATAAATATTGGTGTGTGTATATGTCTGTGTGCATATATCTATATGTGTTTGTGTGCATTTATCGCACTGTTTATAAATAAATTTCTAGAAAAAGTCAAAATACGAAACATTATCGGTGATTCCAGAAACTAAGTGGAGGAGAGGGTAAGGAACACAAGTTGGAATTTTCCATAGTTTGCTTTACCGATAGAAAACCTCTGCCGCTTAGATCATAGAAAAACAGAGAAATTTCCGAAAACTATTACAATTCAAAAATGTCTCGGTAATAAGAGCTCATTCTATACTTCCGCACAATCTATTTGTAAACGGAAGGCAGCACAATGCACTGTCCATCAAGCTCCTAAATATTTTCCACCTACACAATTTCACGCATGCACAAAGCTTGCGTTGACTAAAGTCTACGGTAAAGTTATTTGCCGAATGTATTATATCCATCCATCCATCCATCCATTCATCCATCCACCCATCCATCCATCCATCCATCCATCCATCCATCCATCCATCCATCCATCCATCCATCCATCCATCCATCCACACACACACACACACACACACACACACACACACACACACACACACACACACAGGTATATGTAAATATGTAAAAAAAACTCCTTTTCTTCTGGTGAATTAAAATTATAATGAAATTTAAGATTCAGGATATTTACACACTAAGAGTATAGAAGGCATATTGACTCTCAACTCGGTGTCAGTTGTTCATTAATTATTTAGTTACGTCATCTTACATGTATTTCATTAAGAACAAAAAATATCTATTATACAAGGAAAACCTAATAAGCAAATTACAGTATCAAATCTTCAGATATTGCGTAACTTTCATTTGTGACCTTGAAGATATATACTAAAATGCAAACTGTATTACGGTATCAATGACCATATTTATTTTGCAAATTAGGTTAAAGGATTTGCTTATACAAGTAGTAGTAGTAATAGTAGTAGTAGTGGTAGTAGTAGTAGTAGTAAGAGGAGGAGAAGGAGGAGGAGGAGCAAAAGAGAGTAATAATTTAAAGAAAAAATATGCAACCCTATCACTCAATCAAAATTTGAGATTTATAAGAAATTACGATTTATAAGGTAGCAAATGTTTATGGAATGGATGGTATTATAAAGCAATGTTATAAATTCTCCTTAGGCTAAGGATAAGCTTATGGTATTCTTTCGTAATGTAATGTTGATAAACATTCCAAATCATCATCTGTTGATACAAGACAGGATGTGAGAGCTGCAAAAGATAACAACGAGGAGAATGTCATGAAGTGGTGAATACGTCAATGATCCTGTAGTAACAACACCAGTGCTATAGAAATGCAATGTGCTACTACCAGACAAGGCAACCATAGGGAAACCAAGAACATTGATACTAATTACAGATGGCTGATGCGATTTAGATATCGTCGTGGGATGAATATCAAAATTAGTGATGGTGAAGCAGGGAGTAGAATGAAATCGAACCATCCACGAAGAGGTTACATGATTTAGTTATATACGAAGATCTCCAAATTCCCCAGGTGTACAACGGAGATGAAGCAGGGTTGAACTGTCGACCACGACGCCGGAATGCTCAAGGTTTTATAAATTAAGCCTCCACATTTGACTGTAAATTAGTTATGGGACGGTTGTCTATGATTGTGTTGCATGAATGCAGGCATTAAGCACCTTTTAAAATTTGTAATGTTGGTGGGGCCAGTCTTCTAAGAGTTTTAAAAGACATAGTCCACCCACTAGCCACCAGTGCATTATATTTCGAGAAATTGTGGTTCAACATGTATATTTGCAATGGCTGATTTTCCTGAAGTTCGTAAATACCAGGAAGATTCCCTCAAACCTTCTACTGATGAGATGAAGGCTGTACTAAATTTAGGTAACACACTTGCTTAGCAAGATGGTCATCAGCTTGTAACACGTGCCAGCAAAATAAGGCGCATTTCCTTTCTACCCAGTACTACCTCTACGATTCATCCAATAGATCAAAAAATAACTGTTGCCAGCAAAATAAAATTTTCGGGATGATAGAAGACAAGATACACCAGCGAAAACAAAGAACGCTCAGTAACATCAAGAACTACTAATATGAAGATAAACAGCACATGACCTTGCAGGTGGGGCTCAGTTAGAATTTTCTTCTGGTCGAGTAACCCATCCCGCTCAAAAGGTCCCTGAATAAGGTTTGTTTATATATATATCATATATATATATATATATATATATATATATATATATATATTATATATATATATATATATATATATATATATATATATTATATATATATATATATATATATATATATATATATGCGTATTTGCCCACAGTTAATAACATGCATAAATATACATACACGTACAGGAACGTATGTATACTCCCACTATATATATACACATGCATACATACGCTCAAGTGTATATCGACTCAACAACGCATATATATATTTCGTATGTAGTGGTTATGTTAATCACTAAAAAAGCATATAAATGTGTGTTTTCTAGCGTGGGGTTCTCGTTGCATTCTAGTTATGGCTGTGAGGGTGGTGGTCTTTTTTATACTGGAGAGGGTGAAGGTGGATTTCTTAGCCTGTATGCAGCGTGCAATTCGTTCAGCTAGTTTGTCAACTTTTTCTAGTTAGTAAAATGGACAGAGATTCTTCCGAGCCCAACCCACACCTCCTAGAAAGGGTGTTGTATGGTTGTGCGTGTTCATAATTGATGTTATCTGATTTTTGTTTCCACAAAAAACCCGCGAGTGATGTTGTATGTCTCTTAATTATTTTTTTAAAGCTTGGGATGTGGTTGCGGTATCGATTCTTGAATGAATCGGCCGTGACACCTATGTACATATACTTATTCCTCGTGTTTGCACTGCATTTATATACGAGGCTGCGAGTCGTGCTGAGGTAACCGAGTGGACATCTTGATTGTCCCCACACGAGCTTCTGATGCTAGCTGTTGTTACTCAGTTGGTCTTGTAATTCTCGTTACATGTCGGTTCGTGTTCACTATGTTGTTATGCGAGCTCTCGAGGCCATTTAGGAATTGGTTGTTATTATTTCCGGATTGGTCCGTGCTATGGGTTCCTATGCTTGTCACTTCTTTGGGGTCGGTCGACTGAGCATTGTATACAGGTTCATTAGTTGAGAGTTTTTTGGTGGGGGGTGTAGTTCGAGCCCTTGTTTAGTTTTCTGTTGTTGACTATACTACATTCTGGTGAATAGGTAAATTCAAATTTACCTATGTGAGTGCATATAAATGTTTCATCGGACGTTGGAATGCAGGAGTGGATTGAGTGATCACTTCACAATCATGAGGACAAGGACAAGCCCTTCAACCCCATTTCATAATATGTTGGATAAATGTGTTTTACAATAGCCTCGGACATCCTAAGCCATGCGAATGAAACTGAGTGGAAGGAAACAATGCAAACTCGTCGAATGGACGCTCAGTTGAAAATGCCCATCTATTCAGACATTGTGTTACGCTAATTCTGTCTGAGCAATACGTTATAAGTACAATTACTTCATTAGTACACTAAGGCAAAAAAAAATGACTAATATCTCAGTTTACATATTGGATACTCTGAAGTATTTATGATTTCTAACATCAAGTAGCTTTTAGCAAGCTTCGGGCTGGGCGTCTGTTTTAAAGCTAATGAGAAAGTTGAAATATGTCCAGTTCTATCTAAAATTGGAGTCGATGGCGAATGATATGGGGCTTCTACGACAGATATTGCAAGATGTTTTTGTTTCTATTACTAGTACTTTTTCTATGATTATCCATGCAATACTAAAGGTCATATTCTTTTTATCCTTCGGTCTCCACATATATTTGGAAAATTATGTAATATTCTCCGTAATTAGTGACATAATTAAATGTTGTATTAGTACATGCGACATTTTAAATAAGCGATCGGTAATCCTATACAGCTTGTTCATATGTTCTTTAGGGAGGTGTATTCTATGGATAATAATGCATAGAATATGATTCGCTGATTACTACCTCAACATATACAACGTTTAGGCATTTTTTTTAGAAAGCAGAACTCCATATAATCTCCAATTATATGCCAGATATTTTATTTCTGATTTAATTTCAATAATGTAATCTTGTTAAGGCGGCGAGCTGGCAGAAGCGTAAGCACGCCGGGCGAAATGCTTAGCGGTATTTCGTCTGCCGCTACGTTCTGAGTTCAAATTCCGCCGAGGTCGACTTTGCCGTTCATCCTTTCGGGGTCGATTAAATAAGTATCAGTTACGCACTGGGGTCGATATAATCGACTTAATCCGTTTGTGTCCTTGTTTGTCCTCTCTGTGTTTAGCACCTTGTGGATATTAAAGCAATAGGTATTTCGGCTGCCGCTACGCTCTGAGTTCAAATTCCGCCGTGGTCGACTTTACTTTTCATCTTTTCGGGGTCGACAAAATAAGTACTATTTGAATACTGGGGTCGATATAATCGACTTATCCCATCTCCGAAATTGCTGATCTTGTGTCAAAATTTGAAACCAATATTTTGATCTTGTGACACTTGGTGACATTGAATATATTCTGTATGTAGACGAAGCCCACTTTTCTGTTCTTGTTTAGGAGCTGATGCAATTTGTAGTCTTTGAGGAATGTCTGATAATCAAGAAGAAATTTTTTGCAATACTAGTTTCTAAATGGAGGATTGTGCCACATAAAACCATAAATGTCATTGCCTAATAGCTGTTGTTGTTGTTGTTGTTGATGTTGTTGTTGTTGTTGTTGTTGTTGTTGTTGTTGTTGTTCTTCTTCTTCTTCTTCTTCTTCTTCTTTCTCAACTACAACTACTACTATTACTATTACGACTACCCCATCGGTATCTCCTCTTCTAACCGATAATATTCAAACTAACGTTCTTCTTTTAGCCATAGGCTATCGAGAGAAGCCTCCACCTAAAACATTAACAATCAAAGCTTCCTTGGCTTACACGTTCTCTTTCTGCTCATCCTCCCGCCATCACCAACTTTATGTCTGTGCTCGGATTAACACATCAAACTAGTTTCCTGCTCGGTAATTATAACATTCGAATATTTAATCTTCTAAGTGAATACATCCCCCCTAACCGACTATAGCTATGTATAGAACATATATTTCCCCCTCCTCCTCCTCTTTCTCCTCCTCCTGTTGAGTATGTCGTGTGAATGTTGTGTGAATGTTTTTAGTATATATGTACATGTGTATATATATATATATATATATATATAGATATATATATATTGTATATGTATATATAATATATATATATATCTATATATATATATATATATATATTATTATATATATTATTAGAAGGTTTGGAGGTAATGTACATATATTTATTAGAAAAAAAGGTATTCAGAGATCTGGATGGTTGTAAATATAACAATATTTATAAACATGTTAATAAATATTTGTATATGTATATATATATGTATATACATATTATATGTATATATGTGTACATAGACACACACACAAACATATACGTTTGTTTTCTGTCGTATTCTCAGTGTTTTCGGTGGTTTAGTTGGGATTTTAACTCCTATTACCAATGGGTAGGGCGTATGAACGATATTATGTTTAACGCTAATTTTGTGTATGTATATATATATATATATATATATATATATTATATATATATATATATATATTATATATATATATATATATATATATGCATATATATATATACATATATTTATTATATATATCTGTTTGTCTATCTATCTATCTATCTATCTATCATCTATCTATCTATCTATCTATCTATCTATCTATCTATCTATCTATCTATCTATCTATCTATCTATATGTATTGTTTTCTCTGAGGAAGGGTACTCTAAGAGATGTTTGATGTCTTTTCTTTCTCAAAGAAAAATAATTTATTCCATTGTTAACTTTTTTGTACTTACCATTTGCCAACACAGACTATAGTTAGTCATCACCGAAGCTAATTTGTCTTCTCTCCTCTCGTCACTCATACTGTGTCCCCTGCAGCAGTTCCGCATAATCACTCTGCCAGTCCTTCGTTCTCAAGCAGTCTCTGAAATTATATTCTTATCCAAGCTTTTTCCTACAGCTTTCAAGCTACAGTTTACAAGAAAATCAATCGATCTCACTGGTATCTAAGATCCAGGGAATGTCAGGAGAACAGTTTAAACCATTATAAGCAAGGAAAATATTTTGCTGAAAATAACAATCAAATATCAAACAAATTTTAGCTTGTAACTTATGATTCGTACATTGCAACGATTCAACTAAACTGCGTTACATAACCCATGAATTTGCCATCTGACTTTACTCAAAATCTACCGACATGAAGTATAAGTACTATAACAGAAACTAATTATAGAACTTGCCTTTTTTATATAATACTAAATAGTAGGGTGGCGAGCTGAAGGAATCGTTACCATGCAGAAAAGAAAAAAAATGTTTAGCTGCATTTCTTCCAGCTTTACGTTCTGAGTTCAAATGCTGCCCGCGTCGACTTTGCCCTTCATTCTTATGGGGTCGACAAAATAAGTACCAGTTAAGCACTGTGGCTGTTGTAATCGACTCACCTCCTCTCACGACGTTGCTGGCCTTGGTCCAACATTTGAAACCAATATAATACTAAATGCCCTTCTTTTGTGAAGCCTGTTAAATCATTCCTTTTTCCACGTTCACAATTCACCAGTGTTTAATGTTATATACGTTGAGAGTGGAGGCGCAATGGCCCAGTGGTTAGGGCAGCGGACTCGCGGTCATAGGATCGCGGTTTCGATTCCCAGACCGGGCGTTGTGAGTGTTTATTGAGCGAAAACACCTAAAGCTCCACGAGGCTCCGGCAGGGGATGGTGGTGATCCCTGCTGCACTCTTTCACCACAACTTTCTCTCACTCTTACTTCCTGTTTCTGTTGTATCTGTATTTCAAAGGGCCGGCCTTGTCACTCTCTGTGTCACGCTGAACATCCCCGAGAACTACGTTAAGGGTACACGTGTCTGTGGAGTGCTCAGCCACTTACACGTTAATTTCACGAGCGGGCTGTTCCGTTGATTCGGATCAACCGGAACCCTCGTCGTCGTAACCGACGGAGTGCTTCCATCCATCCATACGTTGAGAGTGTGTGATGTTTTTACATACCTCTACAATGTCTATATAGACCGACAGTATGTAATACAGTCAATAATGTATTGTGTTGACAAATTATTATATATTTACACACCTCTTCCATATCTAAATACATTGACAGCACGTAATACATTAACATACACAATATTTATCATTATATAAGCGCAGGTTTGGCAACAAGTTAGCATCTCAACCGTGTTTCTGGCTTCAGTCCTACTGCATGGAACCTTGGGCAAGTGTCTTCCACTATAGCCCCAAGCGAACCTAAGCCTTATGTCTGGATTTGGTAGACAGAGACTGAAGGAATCCTGTCCCGTTGAATATATGTATGCATAAATTATATATATATATATATGTGTGTGTGTGTGTGTGTGTGTCTGTGTATGCATATATATATACGTGGTGTAATCAATAAATATCCGGTCTGTTGACATAGTAACGAAGCTAAAACACGCATAGTAAAGCCGCTCGGTACAGATTAACCTTGAACTCTGTTGTGCATGCGCACGAAGTTTTAGCTTACTAGCTCACTTCCGCTGTTTACAGCAGTGCTTGGAAGGAAGGTGTGTAGCGCGTGATCGTCGCAATGATCATGACAGAAAGTTGAACAGAGAATCTGCATCAAATTTTGCCAAAAGCTTGACAATACCTGATCAGAGGCCAACGCAAAGTTTTCAAAAAGTTTTCATTGTTCTCGATACAATCAAGGAGATCTTGTGCAACTGAAACCTGAGTGTCCTTTTGGTCAGCTGAAAGCATTTTTGGCACAAACTTGGCAGACACGCGTCTCATACACAGATTTTCAGTGATAATGGACTGAACTGAACCGTAACTAATCTGAACATCCTCTGATAACTCACAGATGGTGATTTCCCCTCACAGCCACATGCACATCTGCTAAGTTTTTCTCAGTTCTGCTGGTTGCAGGTCTCCCAGAACGTTCGTTAATATCGACATTTTTCGGCCATTTTGGAAATGTCTGAACCACTCATACACTCCTCTCCATACACTTTCTGCAACTTTGAGTAGACCTCTGAGCAAGTATCGCTACGACAGCTTTCTTTGTCACGGTCAGTGCAATGATCACGCGCCACATGTCTTCCTTCCAAGCACTGCCGTAAACAGCGGATGTGAGCTAGAACGTTAAAACGTTGTGCGCATACACAGCAGAATTCAAGGTCAATCTGTGCCAAGCGTCTTTACTCTGCTTGCTTTAGCTTCGTTACTATGGCAACAGTCCGAATACTTATTGATCAGACCACCTATACGTCTCTGTGTGTGTGTATAAATCTATGTGTGTCTCTATGTGTCTTTGTGTTTGTGTTTGTCGCCCACCACTGCCTTACAACCAGTATTTGTTTGCTTATGTCCCAGTAACTTAGCGGTTCGGCAAAAGATTCCTAAACGGTATGTACCAACCTTTTAAAAAAGCACTGATTTGTTTTTAAAGGTTGGTATTTGTCCTATGGGGTCGTTTCGTCCGACTAAAGCACTTCATGACGCAAAAGACAAAAAAAAATAAATAAAAGGAATTGTTGTGATGTGTAAATTTATTACACACTGTAAATGCAGATGGTAACAAAAAGTGCAGAGGAGTGTACGTGTATTATCTACTGTCAATGTATATAAAGATAAATATTATAGAGGCGGTTACTAGGCGTGTACAATAAGCAGTTAGTGTATATAAATATTGTAGGAGACGATGATTGTAATACACAATGTGGATACCTAAACTGGCAAACATTGCGTAGGTGTGTAAGCATACTGCCAATATATATATTCAAGAGTCATTGCTCTGTTGCCATATTGGGGCATCACTTTAAAAGGTGGGATTTAACAGATCAAATCAACTCCAGTACTTATTATAAGTCTTGTACTTATTCTATCGCGTTCTTTTGCCGAACCGCTAAGTTGTGAGGACGTAAAGAAACTTTCACCGACTGTCAAGTGATGAGACATACAAAAAATACAGACACAAACGTATACGACGGGCTTCTGCAGAGTTACTGTCTATCAGGTTCATTCACAATGCATCGTTCATCACGGATCGGAAGATATTTGTCAAGCTACGGTACAGAGGATATAAACAGAAAGCATGTGGTTGCGAAGCGAATTTCACCATCGTGCCTGCGTTTACATACACTTTTACTCTTTTACTTGTTTCAGTCATTTGACTGTGACCATGCTGAAGCACCGCCTTTAGTCGAGCAAATCGACCCCAGGATTTATTCTCTGTAAGCCTAGTACTTATTCTATCGGTCTTCTTTTGCCCAACCGCTAAGTTACGGGGACGTAAATACATCAGTATCGGTTGTCAAGCGATGTTGAGGGACAAACACAGACACAGACACACACACACACACACACACACACACGCACACACACACACACACACACATACATATATATATATATACACACATATATACGACGGGCTTCTTTCAGTTTCCTTCTACCAAATCCACTCACAAGGCTTTGGTCGGCCCGAGGTTATAGTAGAAGACATTTGCCCAAGGTGGCACATAGTGGAACTGAACCTAGAACCATGTGGTTGGTAAGTAAGCTAGAGCACTGCCTTTTGACAAAGAAATCGACCCAAGGACTTTTCTTTGTAAACCAGTACTTATTATATCACTCACTTTTGCCGAACCGCTAAGTTTCAGGGACATAAACACACCAACATCGGTTCTCAAGCGATGGTGGGAGGGGGCACAGACACAAAGACGCACACATAAATATATATACATATATATAAACACGACACGTTTCTTTCAGTTTCCGTCTACCAAATCCACTCACAAGACTTTGGTCGGCCCGAGGCTATAGTAGAAAACACTTGCCCAAGATACCACGCAGTGGAACTGAACCCGAAACCATGTGGCTGGTAAGCAAGCTACTTATCATACAGCCACTCCTGCGCCTATGTTTATCTTTATATACATTGACAGTGTGCAATACATTCATATACCTCTACAAGGATCTCTTCTATAGTTATTAAAAAAAGAAAATGACTGGCACTCCACCGGTTACGACGACGAATGTTTCTGATGATCTGATTCACGGAACAGACTGCTCGTGGAATTAACGCGCCGGTGGTAACTGAGAACTTCACAGACACGCGTACCCTTAACGTAGTTCACAGGGAATTTCAGCGTGCAGGTGGTTTGTAAGAGGGGTCTTTACATCCTATGATTATAGGAAGATCGCTACTTTCTTACATTCTCTGTAGTTTTTTGGGTGGAATTTGTTATGAAACGGTTAAGGATTTAGTGGCACAGATAGGTTTGACACAACCCATGATTGATATATTGTTTCTATACTGGTACAGTTATTATTTTTGTGTGTGTTGACCAGATGTGGTGTAGAATGTTTGTTCATCAATTGCTGTTTTTGCATGTACTAAGAACATTGTAGGCAATTCTTAATATTTTTTTTTAACACTTATGTGTGTGGTATGCTTATATAGCAGATTGTGATGACCTGTTGAAATATAATATCGGGTGGTGTTGCTTATAATAAGATTTAGAAGAGACTTGCTTTATGTGAAGGCGGTTTCTTAAATGTTTAATGCAGAGTTGTTGTTATTGTTTTGTAACTCTAACTGAGGAGTGATGGGAGGATCCAGCGAGGCACCCTTTACCGTCAAAGAATGAGAAACATTTAGTACCTAATATCAAAATGTGTAGAAGTAATGAATGTTTATAATGTCTGCAGTTATTGAGGAACAAATCACCGTTTTTGTTTTTGTGTTTTTAGTTATATTGAGTCGAAATTTTTATGTCATTAACACAGCTGTATGTAATTAGTAAGGAGCAGAGAAACTGGTTTAAAACATCCAAGTAAATTATTTATAAAAAGGAAGTAGATTCATTCCCCGTTTATCTTGATGTTTATATATAGAAGTCATGAAATGTATGTAGTTTCAAACTCAGAAGAGATTTCACCTTAAACCACTTCCGTTCTGATGTTCAGTTTGTTTGAAACTACTGACCCCTCTCACATGCAGTGTATTCTTTGAAATCTGGTGCTACCAGATCCAGATTAAAAGCAATTACATGGGACCTATGAGGAAATACCATTAATTTACCAGGAATAAGCATATGTGAACCCATACATTCAGCATTAGGTAACACATGGTAATATATTTCGGACTCGTTGCCGTTTTCGATCTTAATAGCTGATATTGTGATCTCCTTTGAGTCGGTTCCATAGCTGTCAGCAAAAAATTAGTTCATAAACCATTCACGGTGATTATAGATTGAAAATCAAATGTTTATAGGACGCGAAAATATCGTAGGTTACACCACAAAAAGATCTTGGAAATATATCTTGTAGAGTGATACAACTAACAGCTTGTAGTTGATTAGATACCACAATCCATTCGATGAATTTGATATCTTACCTATCAAGCCATTTTTGTTTAGAAGGCGAAAGTGAAATATTTTAAGATACATCAAACAGCCGAAATATCACACTGGTTCCCATATCTGTTGTTTGATAATTATGTGCAGCTGAAAGGTAAACCTGTCATTTGTTGCTGCTGTGTGGCTTGGAATTATACTGAACAATTATAATGAACTAATTAAAAGAATTAGTACCAGTTGAAAATTGAACACCAGCGTCGATGTAATCGAATTATCGCCCCCCCCCCACTCGAACTTTCTGGTCTTGTGCCAAAATCTGAAATCAATATAATGAATTTCCAGAAATATTTCTGTTCATCCTATGAGAGAGATCAATATGCTCAGGTTATTGCAATTAAACTTCCAACAAACATTTCATTAGGGGAGAAACAGACTAAAGAAAAACTGATCTTCAGCTCCCTTAACTGAATTATGGTAAAATGCATTTTAATAGGAAAAGAGTCACACAGACATTAGCAAGATGCTGCTGGCTTAACCTTTCATACTATCCTTCTTTCATACTCTGGTGTAGACTGCTATACTCATACAATTTTTAATTTGGCAGGTAGTTAATATACTGTTTGTATTATGATACTTTTCAATGGACATCTGTTCTACAATTCTACATCTTACATCTGTCCTCTGGTTTTAAGGGAACTGTCTTCTAAAATACATTAACATTCTTTGGTGTTGTCACTATATGTATGAATTAAAACGTGATAAAGAAAATGTTGGTGGGACGCTACTTACAAAGAAGGTAATATATAATAAACTAGTTATGTATATATATATATTATATATATATATTATATATATATATATATATATGCATGTGTATATATTTGTATATATATTAGTGCATATGTATAAATGTATATATAAATATGCAAGTGTGTATGTATATATAACAATATACCTCAAATTATGGGTATATGTATATTTTTATTAGTATCTCTATCGCTTCTGTTAAATATTAATAAAAAAGTATATAGGCGCAGGAGTGGTTGTTTGGTAAGTAGCTTGCTAACCAACCACATGGTTCCGGGTTCAGTCCCACTGCGTGGCATCTTGGGCACGTGTCTTCTGCTATAGCCCCGGGCCGACCAATGCCTTGTGAGTGGATTTGGTAGACGGAAACTGAAAGAAGCCTGTCGTATATATGTATATATATATATAAGTGTGTGTGAATATGTTTGTGTGTCTGTGTTTGTTCCCCTAGCATTGCTTGACAACCGATGCTGGTGTGTTTACGTCCCCGTAACTTAGCGGTTCGGCAAAAGAGACCGATAGAATAAGTACTGGGCTTACAAAGAATAAGTCCCGGGGTCGATTTGCTCGACTAAAGGCGGTGCTCCAGCATGGCCACAGTCAAATGACTGAAACAAGTAAAAAGAGTAAAAAGAGTAAAAAAGAGTAAAGAGTACGTATGCACGGATCCTGTCAGCGTGTGCATTTGTCCTCTTGTGTGTGTATGGTACGTGAGTGTATGACTGTGTGTGTATGTGTGAATGTGTGTGTGTATGATACGTGTATGTGTATGGTGCGTGTGTATGCATGTGTGTGTGTATGTGTGAATGTGTGTGTGTGCGTGCGTGTGTGTGAGTATGCGTAAACATTTTAATTAATCTTCTACAAGCAGGTATAAATGAAATGCGTATCACCACGCCACGCTACGCCACGCTACGCCACGCTACGCCACGCTACGCCACGCTACGCCACGCTACGCCACGCTACGCCACGCTACGCCACGCTACGCCACGCTACGCCACGCCAGGAATCTTCGTCCTTCATTAACATTCGTAGATGCACAAATTCATAAAGTATTCCTCTTTTGATGACATCAATATAGTGGAGTAATCTTATGTCGCAGACTATAACAAAGATTCACTCGTCAGTAACCTGTTAACCTGGAATGTCAGATCACAATATCTGGCATTCAAGCATTTCAAAGTTATTACAGTTGGCCCTATTCAGGATGTGTGCAGGG
>NC_043014.1:28348198-28350698 GCF_006345805.1 Octopus sinensis | reverse complement strand
GGCAATAAGTACACCAGAATAAATAAAAAAAGTAACTTCCTCAGAACTGCATGACATTTCTCATTCATAAGCAAAGGACTACCGGGGAAGCCTAGGCAACTGAAAATCCTAATGTCTTCTATTCGTTTGTAACTAAAGTATAGGACTACTTTTTCATCCATCGGCCCATTGATACTTTTTACATGTTGCCAAAGAGGTCAAGATTCTGTAGAATGAAAACTGATCTGTCCTCAATGATTCTGATGCGGTTGACTAAGGCAGCATTGATGAAGTAAATATGTAACTTACGTTACTGCTGATATCATTACGACAATTCTGAATATTAAACCCAATTCAGCTGTAGCCTTTGCCGATCCCTCGCTGGTGTCCTGAAAGAGACAGTCCGATCTTATGATGACCGCATATTAAATTATTCGAGAATGTGAGATGAAAAAAATAACTGCGTTCCTAGAGAAAAAAATCTACTTGATCTCAACCAACATGGTTTGCAAGGTGGCAGACACTGCTTAACTTAGCTTCTTTATCATTTGTATGGTATTCTACACGATCTGGACGAGAGCTACACTACAAATGTCATTTATCTTGACTTCACTGAAGCTTCCGACAGAACTAATAATAGAACACTGCTGAAGAAATAATCCAGCATTGCAATATTGGTAAGTTACTGCGGTGGATTAAATGTTTCCTGATAAATAAAACCCAATATGTTGTGATCGATGGAATTTACTCAAAACCAGCAAAGGTCATTAAGTAGCGTAAGGTGTTAGGTCCACTTCCGTTTATTATTTATATAAATGACATCAAACATGAAATAGAATTAAAGCTCCAGAATATCATCAAGACAGTATGTAACCAAAAACAGTTCTAATCCAATCTATATTCTGTGATTTTATGGGAATAATCTAAACCACGATCACCCCCAACAAGAAAAACAAACAAACAAACTGCATGCTGTTAAATGAGGAAAAACTTCGAGCTCTCCATTTTGGAAATATACTTAAACAGCCATAATTTTTTTCTTCAGGTGAGTTACTCGTAGTGTCAAAGTGCAAGTATGAACATAACTGCGACTCTAGACAAATACCTCAACCGAAGTGCACACATCAATAATGCAATCGATGTGGCGCACAGGACGTAACACTGAGTCCTTCGAACCTTCTCGTCCAGATGTTCTGATGCCATCATTCCTCTCTACGTTGACCAAGTCTTACCTTGAACATTGCTGTCCATTACGGTCTCCGTATAACTGACGCACTTCATTCAGAGATCCAGAAATTTGCAACTCCATTTCAAACAAAACACCAACAGAGGCGCTTTTCAATTTTGTCATTGATTTTATTTTTCCTGTCCCAAGTCGTGCTTGATATAACGAGATACATGAGAATCATGTTGAACCTAGTATTGAGCAATCATGCTAGCACTCTTCATATTATCACAGTCGAAGGATCAAAAATCACTTGACAACCGTTTTTGGTGCGTTTACGTCCTCATATCCTAGCGGTTCGGCAAAGAGTGAAAATTGAATAAGTACCAGAGTGAAAAGAAATAAAAGAGTACTGGGACCTATTCGTTCGACCAAACTTCTTCAAGGCGGTTCTCCAGCAAGGCTGCAGTCTAATGACTGAAAGAAATAAAAGATAAAAAAAAAAGATAATGCAGAATGTATTGGACACAATTGAAATTTTAAAGAAATGAATATATTTCCTTTCTGCAACAAACAATGGTAAATTTTTCACCTATTTTAACACAGTTATAGTCGTTGATACTGTAGCACAGGCCTCAGATTCAGAAAAAAAATTATAGTTTTTACTGATGACCGTTATGCAATCACTGACGATTTGAGAATGTAATCTGCTTACAGATTTTTCCTTATGTAACTGATATTTTCCATTTGTAATGGAATACGGGTAAGGTGGCGTGCGTGACATGACCAAAACATTTATGAACAAACATTCCTGTATGATTTGGCTTTTGTGGTAATGTATATGTGTACACAAATACACACACACACACACACACACACACACACACACACACTCACACACACACATACACTCACACACACTCACACACACTCATATATACATGCATACACACACATGTGTATATTTATGAAACAAAAGGGTATCTATCTATCTATCTATCTATCTATCTATCTATCTATCTATCTATCTATCTATCTATCTATCTATCTATTTATCTATCTATCTATCTGTCTATCTATTTATCTAATTATCAAACTATATATGTCTATATATATATATAAAGAGAGAGATATGCATGTAACCTCTCTCTCTCTCTCTCTCTCACACACACACACACACACACACACCACACACACACACACACATATATATATATATAAATATATATATATATATATATATATATATACACACACAGGCACATGCATACACACTCATACAATCACTCACACAGATACATACACGCACACTCACACAATCACAAACACACACACATACCTTTAAACAAATATACG
>NC_043014.1:28340698-28343198 GCF_006345805.1 Octopus sinensis | reverse complement strand
TGCTTGTCCCAAATTACCCCTTAAAAGTTGAATAAGGAAATTTAATAAGTCTTTTTTTGTTTTTGCTTAATCGTACGAGAATTTGTATCGGGAACACAAAATCGAAAAAAGTATTTTAGAAAACACCAAAAACTAAAAAGTACCCAATTTATGATCACTTTTTTTTAGTTTGTCCCAAATCACCCCATTAACCCCTTTTAAGTTTGTTCTAAAATTACCCCATTTTGTTTATCCGAATGATGCCCTATTTTTGTTTGTTCCTTATTAATTATTACCTTCTTTTCAAAATTTATTCCAAATAATTATTTTGTTCATCTGAATACTCCATTTATATATCTTCCAAGTGTCAGCTTTTTTAGTTTGTCCTAAATTAACCCTCGAAATTTGGAAATTTTGAGTGATCTGGGAATAAAAATTTAAATAAAGAAGCATTTTTTTTGCTTAATCATACAAGATAGAATTTTTAGAACACAAATTCGAGAAAATACCAAAAATTGAAACAATTAGGACTGGTGAAATAGTGTGCTTCGATCGGAATCCCGCCATCTATCTATCTATCTATCTATCTATCTATCTATCTATCTATCTATCTATCTATCTATCTATCTATCTATCTATCTATCTATCTATCTGTCTGTCTATCTATCTATCTATCTATCTATCTATCTATCTATCTATCTATCTATCTATCTATCTATCTATCTATCTATCTATCTATCTATCTATCTATCTATCTATCTTAATGCATTTAATACATTTATTTATTTCCACTACACAGGCACGTCGCACCACATGAAAATAAATGTATAAGTGGATGGATTTTTTTTATTACTTAGAACGTCGTGCATAATAATTTCAGTACTCATTCCTACACTGAAAGGCAACATCCCGTCGAGACTAATTTTGCCTTTCATTATGGGTTTCATAAAATAGAAATTTTTAAAAATTGAAATTTAGGGAAGAAGTCACCAGTTTTAAGGGTGCTACCATAGACTACAGTGGTATGAAACTCAAACTTGACCATGGCAGGACTTCAAGTTAGAATAACACCCGGAATAAATAACGCATACACACATACATATACATATACAACATTCATCGACATATACATCTTCTTCTTCTTCTTCTTCTTCTTCTTCTCCTCTCCTCCTCCTCCTCCTCCCCTCCTCCTCCTTCTCTCTTACTCTTCTTCTTCTTCTTCTTCTTCTTCTTCTCCTTATTTTATTTTATCATTCTTAATTATTATTATTATTATATTATTATTATTATTATTATTATTATTATTATTAATTTATTATTAGTAAGGCGGCGAGTTGGTAGAACCATTAGTACGCCGGACGAAATGCTTAGCGGTATTTCGTCTGTCTTTACGTTCTAAGTTCAACTTCTGTCGAGGTCAACTTTGCCTTTCATCCTTTCGAGGTCGATAAATTAAGTACCAGTTGCGTACTGGTGTCGATGTAATCGACTGGCTCCCTTCCCCAAAATTTCGGGCTTTGTGCCTAGAGTAGAAAAGAATCGTTAGCACGCCGGACAAAATTCCACCGAGGTCGACTTCGCTTTTTATCCTCTCGAAATCGATAAAATAAGTACCAGTTGAACACTGGGGTCGATGTAATCGACTCATCCTCTTCCCCAAAACTGTGCCCTTGTGGAAAAATTTGAGCGGTATTTCGCCCGTCGCTACGTTCTGAGTTCAAATTCCACTTTGCCTTTCATCCTTTCGGGGTCGATAAATTAAATAACAGTTGCGTACTGGGGTCGATGTAATTGACTAATCCCCTCCCACCAAATTTGAGGCCTTGTACCTCCCGTAGAAAGGATTATTATTATTGTCATCATCATCATCATCACCATCATCATCATCATCATCATCATCATCATCATCATCATCATCATCATTATTATTATTATTATTATTATTATTATTATTATTATTATTATTATTATTATTATTATATAATTATTAATGTTGCTGTTGTTATTATTAAGGCAGCGAGCTGGCAGAATCATTAGTACGACGGGCAAAATGCTTTGCAGCATTTCGTCCGTCTTTACGTTCTGAGTTCAAATTCCACTGCGGTCGACTTTGCCTTTCATCCTTTCTTGTTCGATAAAATAAGCCTCAGTCGAGCACTGGGATTGATGTAATCGACCTAACCTCTCCTCCAAACTTGCTGGCCTTTTACCAAAGTCTTAAACAATTATTGTTGAGTGAGAGAGCAGGGCATGTTATGAAAGTGATACTGAGGCACAAATATACGGAGCCCAATAAACTTATCATGAGTACCCATCTGATAAGAGTACACCAAGTACATGCATCACAACCATATGTGAGCAAAAGAAAGGAAAACAGCTTATGGCCTTGTATGTGAGGCCAAGATAGAATTTTCTTCATCTCGAACAGCCCTACCCGCTCAAAAGGTCCCTGCATAAAGATTGTTTAAGGATGATGAGCGAAACTCTCATGTTTCCAGAGGCAATTTTTAAAACCCCAAAG
>NC_043014.1:28303250-28340598 GCF_006345805.1 Octopus sinensis | reverse complement strand
AGTATATATATATATTATTCGTTGAAATGATAACTTGGGTTTGTACGCTTCGATCAAACGTCTGTTTGATCAGGCTAATGAACAACACTAATGTAATCACCTCACAACACAACAAACCATTGATTTTTATTTTTTCATTTCATTTATTATTATTATTTTGTTTTTTGTTGTTTTTTTTATCAAATATTCATTCCGCTACCCGAAAATTGGTGACTATGGTTGTAAGGTAGTAAGTGTGAGTGTATAATGTATATATATAAATATTGTATATATATAAATATTATATATATATATATATATATATATATATATCTATATAATATATTTATAATATATACATATTTATATATATATACTAATATATATATTATATATTATATCTATATATATATATAATATATATATATATCTATATAATATATATTCTATAATATGCATGTATGCATGTATTATTAGTATGTGACAGATAATGTTGGTTGTCATATAAAACTCAGAATTTCGGATCCGTGGCTGAAGTCTGCCTGGGATCTCATCAGTTATTAAGACAAATCGCTATGAAATAAACGTTGAATAATGGAAATTACACCATCATAGAATCCACATATGCACAAATTATACACACACATCCACGTACGTACACACGTACACCGCCCAACACACACACCGTGTGTGTGTGTATGTACTGTATGTATGTATTTTTACTTGGTTTCAGTCACTTGACTGCAGCCATGCAGGGCCATTTTTTTTTAAGCTTGTTTACTTGTTCTATCGGTCTTTTTCGTCAAACCGCTAAGTTACGGAACGTAGACCCACCACACCGGTTGTCGAGGGCAAACACAAATACAAAGACACGACGCGTTCTTTCATTTTTCGTCTACCAAATTCACTCACAATGCTTGGTCAGCCCGAGGCTATAGTAGAAACACTCTCCCAAGGTGCCATGCAGTGGGACCATGTAGATAGAATAGATAGATGATACATAGATAGATAATAGATAATAGATAGATAGCTGATAGATAGATATAGATAGATAGATACGACAGACAGACAGACAGACAGACAGACAACACAGACAGCTACATAGATAGATAGATAGATAGATAGATAGATAGTACACGATGGGCTTCCATACAGTTTCCCTCTAGTAAATTCACTCACAAGGTATTGGTCGGCTCGGGGCTACGTGTAGTAGAAGGCACTTACTCGAGGTACCGCGCAGTGGGACTGAACCCGAAACCAATACGTTTGCAAGCTAACTTCTTAACCATACACCCATACCTGCGCCTCAATAAGAGTCTGTAATGCGAAATCTTCGCCACAAAACCACAAATCGTAACCAAACCAGCCAGCCCTTAAAGGTTTCATGTCGCCCTTCCCCAAGTAGTGATAGTAATATGTGATAAGCAGGGAGCTGCTGTAAAATTATCTAAAAGGATTACCGGTACTAAACCACAAACCGCAAACCGTAACCATAAGAGCCGAACCTTAATTTTTAGATTAAGTTTTCAAACCTCTTTCCTATGTAGTGGTGACTGCGGTAAGTAATGAGTGTATATGTGTGTGTGGTAGGAGGAATAATGAGGCTGTGAAACCATCGAGCAGCTACTTACTACAAAACCACAAACTTTATCTACAACTCATCGCCATAAAACGAACCAATCCTAAAAGCTTCAATTGCGATATTTCTACACCTTTCATCTTTTAATGTTTACTTGTTTCAGTCATTGGATCACAGCCATGCTGCAGCACAACCTAGGAGAGTTTTAGACGAATCAATCAACCCCAGTATTTCTTTTTTTCTATCGATCACTTTTGCAGACCTGCTACTTAGTGGACGTAAACAACCCAATACCGTTTGTCAAGCGATGGTGGTTTGTTCACGAGGGTAAGTTAAAAATCATATGTACTTTTATTTCTGTAATTTATTAAAGCAAAAGCAGAGGTTGAGCAGTTACATCATTTTTTCGACGTAGCCTCCTTGCTTCTCGATGCACTTCTAACGGTCCACAAGGTGGTCTATTCCACCGGAGAAGGATTTTGGTTGGTCGCACAATCATTTATGCACTACTTCCTGCACTTCTTCATCCGAAGCAAATTGACGACCTTATAAATGATGTTCGGTCTACAGAAGCGATTGTCAGAAGGAACGAAATCTGAACTGTATACCTAAGTTTTCAAAGGTTTCGATGCTGTGGACGGCCTTATATGGGTGTGCATTGTTGTGCAACAATAATACTTACTTTGACTAAAGATCTCAGCGTCTGGTGCGTATTACTGGTTTTAGTTTGTTGGCCAGCATTTCCCTGTAGCCTACACCGGTGACTGTAGACCCATTTTGCCAGGTAATGCTTAGCATCATTTTTTCTGCGGCAAGTTAAATCTTGAATTTTATTTTTGCTGGTGATTCGAGGTGTTTCCACTCCATACGCTGTCTTTTGGATTCTGGCTGAAAATTATGGACCCAGGTCTTATCTCCTGTGACTATTCTCTCCAAAGAACATTTGCCTTCACTGTTGTAGTGGTCGATTAAGCGTTGATAGATCTCCACACGATTGCGCTTATGCGCTTCGGTAACCTCTCTTGGCCCATATATATATATAAATACATATCTATATAGATATATATATATATATATATATATATATATATATATATATATATATATATATTATATATATATATTATATATATATATATATATATATATATATATATAATATCAGAAACGTTTTAGTCGGGCGAAATGCGTAGCCGTATTTTCGTCTGCCGTTATGTTCTGAGTTCAAATTCGACGAGCGACTTTGCCAAAAATTTCGGGCCTTGTGCCTAGAGTATAAAAGATATATATATATATATGTGTGTGTGTGTGTGTGTGTGTGTGTGTGTATACGACGGACTTTTTCCAGTTTCCATCTGCGAAATCCATTCACAAGGATTTAGTTGACCAAGGGCTATAGTAGAAGATATTACCCAAGATAGCACGCACTGGGACTGAACTCGGAACCATCCGGTCAGAAAGCTTATACACATATACACATACACAAAGATATGAGAATAGTTTTCTATTCTTTTTTCTCTCTTTACTCTTTTACTCTTTTACTTGTTTCAGTCATTTGACTGCGGCCATGCTGGAGCACCGCCTTTAGTCGAGCAAATCGACCCGGGACTTATCTTTGTAAGCCCAATTCTTATTCTATCGGTCTCTTTTGCCGAACCGCTAAGTGACGGGACGTAAACACGCCAGCCATCGGTTGTCAAGCAATGCTAGGGGAACAACACAGACACACAAACACATACACACACAATATATATATACATATATACGACAGGCTTCTTTCAGTTTCCGTCTACCAAATCCACTCACAAGGCATTGGTCGGCCCGGGGCTATAGCAGAAGACACTTGCCCAAGATGCCACGCAGTGGGACTGAACCCGGAACCATGTGGTTGGTTAGCAAGCTACTTACCACATAGCCACTCCTGCGCCTCTCTCTTTTTATTCATTTCTATTCCTTCTTATTTTCGTTTATTTTTTATTCTTTTCCATTCTCTTTTTTCTTACGTAGTTTTCTTTGTGTATTTTCCTTTTCTTTCTTTCTTTCGTCGTGTTCTTATGTCTTTATTATTTCCTTTCATTTTACGTTCCAACTTTTGTTCTCCTATCTTTTCTTCCATCATTTTTCTGTCTCTTCTCTTACTCACTCCCTCTATGTTTTTTGTTTCTTTTTTGTTTTTTTTTAATTTGCCTCTTTAGCTGAATTCACTCTGTTGCAAACATTCGAACCAACTTAATCTACTCGCTTTCTTGCTGCAGACTCTGACCTATAGGTATTCACCCCGAAAATCAGCCGCATCAATCCCCACCAGTCTTGTCATTCGCGAAGATCAAGAATACTGAGCCTTCTCCTGTAAGTAATTTGTTAAATTAATGTTTTCTCTCGCCGAAGCACGAACACATATACACTATTTGCCATGTTTATTTCTAACTATCAATTGCTAAAGAAAATCGTACAATGTTAGTGACACAATCGATGGCACCGAGCCTTATGAGATTTCGTATTCGTTTTGGCTTCTTAAACGATATGGGCGCCTATTCCACATATTTTCAATCCATAAATGTACTCCAGATATCTCAAACCAATCTTTCTCATAAACTTGAACAAAAACACATGGCTGTCACTTTATATTTGGCTTTGTTTTTCATTCAAAAATAAACTATTGGTTTTAATTTGGTTCCGTCTAAGAGGCGGCTTAATATAATAGTGAACTCAATTTTTTTTCCATTAGAATAGCTATTTTATTTTAACAGTTGATGTCAGCAGTTTTATTGATAAACATATAAAAAAGGCACCTGGGGTTTCATTCATATAACTACTCTGACACTGGATAGTGGTATTGCTTCTTCAATCTAATGATATATCGGTAGGAATTTATAATTATTTCATCAAAGTCTACTGAGAGTTTCTGTGCAATCTGTCTTCTGCTACAATTTCAATTCTTTCCTAAATCGAAAAACACTTGTTTTCTTTTTGTGTTTTTCTCCACTTGAGTGTTTGAGTACGTATATGTGTTTACCCACTTAAATGTACGTGTTTTTGCCTTCGTAATCGTGTTTTTCCCACTTAAGTGTATGTGTGTTTACCTACTTAAGTGTATGTTTTTGCCCAAATTATTAAGTATATATGTGTTTACTTACTGATATGTATGTGTCCTTTCCCACTTAAGTATATATGTATTTGCCCACCTAAGTGCATATGTGTTTGCCTACTTAAATGTATGCATTTTGGCCCACTTAAGTATATGTGTGTTTTCCCACTTAAGTGCATGTGCGTTCGCCTACTTGAGTGTATGCATTTTAGCCCAATTAAGTATATGTATGTTTGCCCACTTAACTGTATGTGTTTTTCTCAGGTAATTGTATGTTTTTGCCCACTTAAGTGTATGTGTGTTCGCCCACTTAAGTGCATGTGTGTTCGCCCACTTAAGTGCATGTGTGTTCGCCCACTTAAGTGTATGCATGTTTGCCCACCTAAGTGTGCGTATGTTTGCCTTTAAGTGTATGTGTTTTAGCACACCTTAGTGTATGTGTATTCGCCCACTTAAGTGTATGATATAGTTTGGTTAATTATATAACTATTTTGTCGATTTCATTAATCGAATCTTCTATATGTCTGATTCAGGGAAGCGAAGATGCACTTTTTTTTCTTTTTTCGCTGCCTCACTGTAAATTGAAAATCACAAATACATTAATTTTCAGTTTCAAAGTAACGTTACATTTCATTCTTTTTGCTGTTAGAGCCCAGGAGATAAAATATTTTCAGTGATAATAGTACAGACACAAACTGTATGTCGGTAGCCAGCCGGAAAAGATATTTTCCTGGGGCTAAACAATAGTAACATCGTCCTGTGTAGGACTGCCACATCCTGTTGGCAAATAAACTTTACTGTTCAGTACTGTTACTGCATATCTTTCGCTCAGAGATTTAAAATTAGTTGTTTTTCTCTTTATGAGATCAGCAACTGTCTGTCGTTTTGAAAAGTATATAGTATGAGCAAGTCGAATAAGCCTTCATCACCAGTCTGCGATTGTCTCACACCAAGGACGAGAAACAACCCAGAAACCTACGTCTGTGAGTATCACAAAGGCTAGAGCTGGGAGCGATAACCTCCCTTGCTCATACGTGTGTGGGTAGCCAGCTGGAAAAGATGTTTTCCTGGGGCTAAAACGTAGTAACATCATCCTGTGTAGGACTGCTACATTCTGTTGGCAAATAAACTTTACTATTTAGAAATTGAATATGATTAAAGCTAGAAGGCTACGGCTATAATTGACAGTTTTGTAGCTGAGTGCGTGGAACTAGTGTATCATTGATTGATTGTTTGCATCACAAATGCAAATGCCGGAGATAAACGCTAAGTACAATTTATACAAAATGTTCTCCTGTGTTTTACTAAATATTATTCAGAATGTATATTATAGGTATTAAGACATTTCTGGAAAAGTCATCAAAAGTGTTTTATTTAGTTGTTTTGTAGAAAGTATATTATCGTATTTTTAATATAGCACTCACGTCTGTAGTTCACTTATCAGTCAGAGCATCCCTTTGACAGCTATCAATTTGAACAGCCCCAATACAGTTTATCAAATGTGCGAGGGTGGGTGGATCCATACGCTATGTATAGGACTAAGATCGACTCGTAGTCAGGTCGACTTGCACGCCGCATCTTACGGAATATACATATAAAGACATATGCATATATACATAATATACATATGTACGCACAAATAGGAATGTATACCAACACACATGCACATGTCATGTGTGTATAATAATATATATATTATATATATATATCTATATATATATATATATATATACATATATATATATATATATATATATATATATATATATATATGTATATATATATATATATACACATATAAATATATATATATATATATATATATATATATATATATATATATAATGAAGGGTGAAATTAATTAATTTGGAAAAATTATCAATTACACCAAGTAGTCTTCGGCATGTAAAAAGCCTCATTCGAGGAAAATTTAAAGTAATACTAAGCAATAAGGGTTTAGCAACGAGTTGCCTACCACATGTGGTAAGCAACTCGTTGCTAAACCCTTATTGCTTAGTATATATATATATATATATATATATATATATATATATATATATATATAATATATATATATATATATATATATATATATAATATATATATATATATATTTATATGTGTAATATATATATATACATATACATATACATATATATATATATATATATATATATATATATATATATATATATATATATACATGCGCATGTATATATGTACATGCGTTCACATATATACAAAATATGTACATACGATGTATATAAATACACATACATACATATCTGCATATGCACACACACACATCTGCCTGCGGGTGCACACTCGCACACACACACACACACACACACACACACACACAACACACACACACACACACAAACACACATACAATGACATGTGTCTATACACATTTACACAGACACATACAAATACATACATAGTACGAGAGGTATTTGAGAGCATATTTGGTAATTTAATAAAAGAACTCTAATCTGGCAAAATAAAATGCACTTTAATAAAAATGTGTGCTTTTGTTCTCACATGCTCTCGATAAACTTTCTTATTAGATTATCCTATGAACGAGCCTTTCGCTTTAATGACTGCTTAAGTGTGGGATCAGAGTCGTTGACATGCCCGCACTAAATGGTCCTTGTTCATTTCGGACATCACGTGGACGATGGCAGCTACATTGAAGCTATGGCTTTGTGATGATGTAGATTAGTACTCTTTAAAACAATGCTCCAAATGTAGTGGTCCGTTGGGTTTAAATCTGGTAAGTTTGGTGTTACAAGTTTGGTGTTACAATTGTAAAGATAGTCTAACATCCAGTTCTTGTGTTAAAAAGGCTTTGTATGAAATTGAATCTTGTGGAGGCATGTTTGATCTCCCACTACGTATCTCACCTATCCAGAGCCCAACAACTGTCTCTAGCACCTCAAATGTATCCAGCAGCATCAATTATTAGGCACTGTGGAAAGATATGAGGCGACATGACACGACCTACATCACTCACACTCCTAAAATTGTCGCAGTTACTGGTTACTTGTGAAGGCGCATGGCTCAGAGTTTAGAGCGTCGAGCTTACAATCGTGAGGTTGTGAGCTCGAATCCCGGGCCGGGCTGCGTGTCCTTGTGGTGTCCGAAAGTTTTCAAAGTTTTTTTCCTCTTGTGTTCTTGAGCAAGGCACTTTATTTCACGTTGCTTCAGTTCATTCAGCTGTAGAAATGAGTTGCGACGTCACAGGTGCCAAGCTGTATGGGTCTTTGCCTTTCCCTTGGAACACTGGTGGCGTGGAGAGGGGAGGCAGGTACGCATGGGCGACTGCTGGTCTTCCATAAACAACCTTGCCCGGACTTGTTCCTGGGAGGGTAACTTCTAGGTGCAATCCCATGGTCTGTGTCGTGACCGAATGGGGTCTCAGACTGGTTACTTAGTGTGAATCACTCTGGGAACATGGAAATGGTCTGTACATAACCATCTGTCGTTTCTCCTCTTAGCCGTCAAGACATTTCGTCTTGGTCGAAGCTTTACACATCAGTGAAGAATGTTCGAACATGCCATGTTTTTGAGGGGTTCTAACCTTGTTAAGTAACCGCTTAGGATGGATCAAACGGTCTCCCTGCGTCTTGGCAATTACGAATTGCCTTCACTTTTTTTCTTTTTAGTATATACAGTTTGTACCAAAGGTACCAGTGCACCACAATCCTGAGAGTACATTTCAATTCCTGGAGCTCTTTGACGATGGCCATCATTGATTTTTCCGGGATCATCATTGATATTTTGAACCCATTAGCTGAATTGCTGTGTCCTTGTGGTGTCCGAAAGTTTTCAAAGTTTTTTTCCTCTTCGATACAGTTGAGATATTCCCGCAAGAGGCTTCTAATTCCACCCGAACTTTGTGTACAAAAGATCTTACAACATTTAGAAAATTGAAAATTTTTAAATGTACACATATGGCAAGATTGACTGCATTTCTTTTCATTTCTTGTGTTAGCTTTTATCTGAACTTGGTAACTGAAAGAAATTAAAAAGGTTTAATTATTTGAAGACAGTAATATACTGATAATTAAATGCCCTCAAATACATATTGCACTCTGTACATACAAGCATACATACATACATGCATACGTACGTACGTACATCCATCCATCCATACATACATACATACATACATACATACATACATACATACATACACACACACACATACATACATACATACATACATACATACATACATACATACATACATACATACATACATACATACATAGCCTGTAAAACTTTCCAAAAGTTTATTATTTAAGTATATATGAGCATCTAGACATGCAACTATATGCATGGGAATATATACATAAAACAAAATATACAAATCTACTTTATAAATATATATATATATATATATATATATATATATATATTATATATATATATATATATATATATATATATATGTATGTATGTATGTATGTATGTATGTATACGAGCAAAACTCCCCCGTACAATGGACGGTGCTGAGTTGTCAAACATTTAAACCAAATTTTCTCAAAACAACTTGTCCGACCGTCCCTTAGGCCTCCCCTTTGAGAAACACTGATTTAGCCTTAATTTGAGACACCAGCAAAAGAAGAAATAAAGATAGACTTTTTTCTATTCCAAAGAAAAACGATTTTATTCGCACAAATAGGCAACCGAAGAGTTTAAAGTACCAGTAATGATAAAGCTGTTGACTGGGAGAACACAAACATGGTTTAAACAGTAAGCTTGGCAGGAAAGAAACTTGACTTTAAGCAGTACAGAAACAACAAAAAATGGAAGGTGCAGTTATGTACAGGTTGACGGAAGAAAAGCAGGACAAAAACGGCTTTATCGATCGCATTCTCACCTGGAATCAATTTTTGTAACTTTTATCAAAACTTATACACGCCCTGATACTGTCAGTATCTACATATCAAATTTGAGCGCAATCGGATAGAGGATATCCGAGATTCTAGAAGGCACACACACAGACAGACAGAACGGATTTTATATAATATATATATATAAGGCGGGTAAAATTCTCGAGATCCATGGACGAGTTCTCGCCAGCGGTCTTTGTCCCTCATCATCACTGCCATGTCCTGTGTCTCCCAGAGACCAGTGTCATCCTCGGTCTCTTCTTTTAGTATGTCTGTGCAGGGGCTCCCACAAGAGCACTGAGTGCAGTATCAACTCTGAATGACGGTGAACATGTCCAGCTAATCTTTGAAATCTGTATGGAAGACTTCGTAAAGATCTGAAGATCCGTCTCTTCGTTGCTGCAGTGGAGTGTGTACTGTTGTACGAGTCTGAGACTTGGACACTGACCAAGAAACTCACTTAGATGGTGGATGGGTGCTACACGAGAACGCTGAGAATGGTTCTAAACATTAATCAGTACACACTGAGGATGAAGAACTCAGAGCTGTACGAGAGTCTCCCAATAGTTACATATATATATACATATGTATGTATTTGTGTTTGTCCCCCCACCAGCATCGCTTGACAACTGATGTTGATGTGTTTACGTCCCCGTAACTTAGCAGTTTGGCAAAAGAGATCCATAGGATAAATACTAGACTTACAAAGAATAGGTCCTGGGGGTCGATTTGTTCGGCTAAAGGCGGCGCTCCAGCATGTCTGCAATCAAATGACTGAAACAAATAAAAGAATAAAAGAATAGAAGTACATACATATCTTGTTGATTCTGTTGAAATTCCAGTGAAGGAACCTTGGATCTAGGTTAGAAACCAACTATTACTCTACTTGGAAAAAATCTTGAAATAAATATGTATGATATACATACATACATACATACATACATACATACATACATACATACATACATATTTACGATATACATGGTAATGATCGTCAACTCGATTGTGATGAAGGGAGCACATAATTTTGTCAAGAACGACACCAACAGCTACTCCGCACTTGTACATTCGTCCAAAATGGATTTTTCAATATGGCAGATGACCACAGTTTTGAACATAAAGGACAGTAGTGTTCTACTGGGGCTACTGCAGCTTCATGCATTTAAATAACGTTAGATGTAACTTTTTCTGGATGACAAGACTGACATTTGAAAGTGTAATACACATAGAAAAAGTGTACGATCATCGCTACACCGTCAGCATAGAGGACTTTGACAGACTGAAGTCTATGGCACTACAGTTCTTTATTTGATAGACAATACTGTTTTTCTCAAACCGCTTGTTGTCTTTCCTAGTTATAAACTGTCATTCCGCTACTGGTCAGAATGGGATACTCCCGATTAGATAAAGTGATTTGCAAGGCCGCAAGGCGTTGGCTTTTGTGATATCATGAAATCTCTCTTATTTCCTTCCTTTTTTTCACTTGTCTAGAATTAATAAAATAATAATCTTTTGCAGCCTGATATCTTCAAGACAGATGACCATTCCATCGCATAAAATGTATTGGTGATCTTCCATATGATAAGATGGTCTTCCATAATGAAACAGCCCTCTTTTTCAGAATTTCTATGTCAAGTGTAAAAGATTTCCAGCTAATGTTTAATATATATTTTAGACAGTTCCCGTATAAACTTTTGAATACTTTTATATACCGTCGGTATGGAATCTATGTCTCAGATGAGTATGACAGTGATGTGATAACGTATGCTTAGCGTACGCAAAGCTTGGTGAACTGTTTAATTCTTGTCTGACTAGATTCGATACCCCGGTGTCCCGAACATAAAACTTTTTTTAATACTGATGTTGATCTCAGAATCTTGAAAGCTGACTAGTCACACAAAATAATCTGCTACATCTAACATGGTCATTTGAACATATACAAGCACTATAGAAAAACATCATCGTTTTTCGAATATGTTGTTCTTTGTGAGCCACTACATCATATCAGCATGCAGCAAATTGCTCACTAGAGTCACAAATATCGATTTAATTTTTAGACGCTTCAGATTAAACTGTGGAAGGTGTTTATAAGCCATTTAAGAAACACACAAAATCCGTTAGATTCACTTCAACATTTAAATTTAATTTCTCAAAATATTTTCGTCGCTTTGAGACCACAACCTGTTCACTGACAAAATTACAAAATTCCGTGCTGCACAAATTAAATTTAAATGTTGAAGTGAATCTAACGGATTTTGTGTGTTTCTTAAATGGCTTATAAACACCTTCCACGCTGCAATTGTTTTCGTTCCAGCACACGATCTCAGATCAGGTCACTTGCTATGCAAGTACATCTCCGTAATTCAGATTAAACTGTTTGCCCGTTATGCGATAACAAAGATGCTCTAATCATAGTCTTTTAATGCATGAGCAATTACAACTGCAACGTATATGGAGAACAAAGGGTGTGTATATTCTTTGCTCTATGCACATCTCTTGGAACTGTCTGACGCTAAATATGTAGGCGTAGGAGTGGCTGTGTGGAGGCGTAGGTGTCGCTGTGTGGTAAATAGCTTGCTTATGAACCATATGGTTCCAGGTTCAGTCCAACTGCGTGGCACCTTGGACAAGCGTCTTCTGCTATAGCCTCGGGCCGAACAAAACCTTGTGAGTGGATTTGGTAGACGGAAACTGAAAGAAGCCTGTCGTATATATGTATTTATATATATGTATGTGTCTGTATATGTTTGTGTGTCTGTTTGTCCCCACCTCCAACATCGTTTGACAACCGATGCTGGTGTGTTTACGTCCCTGTAACTTAGCAGTTCGGCAAAAGAGACCGATAGAATAAGTACTGGGCTTACAAAGAATAAGTCCTGGGGTCGATTTGCTCGACTAAAGGCGGTACTCCAGCATGGCCACAGTCAAATGACTGAAACAAGTAAAAGAGTAAAAGAGTATGTGTGTGTGTGTATATATGTATATATATATATATATATATATATATATATATATAATGTAAAGTATAGAAGCCATCTTATCATGGCTTCTATACTTTACATTATCGAGCGATTACTGTTTCAATCTCATTCTGAGATTTAATATATATATATATATTATATATATATATATATATTATATATATATATATATATATATATATATATATATATATATATATATATATATATATATATATATATATATATATATATAAGATACCTGCTAGATGTCAGTCCACATTAAGACACTGGGACTACATTGAAGCACATGAGTATCAGCAAATGATTCAATAAAGGCCAGGCAAATATCTTATTTCCAGTTCCAAATAAGAAACCACAACGTCAGTTATCACAGTTTATTTGACACCTTTTACCCTTGTACAATGAAATCACAATTGAGTCTCTCTGATTCTGCAGGACCAGTGAACCATGCTATGCGTTAACAATTAATGTGGTCACAAGATTAGCCACTACATCGTCATTATACTCAACAAACTTAGCTAAGATACCACCAATTCATGCAGGGGAAGGAGCTATCCAAGCAATTTTCTCGGCAATGCTCGTATATATTATGAATAGATTGCAAAAAAGATCCGTGAAATGCGTTGTTCATGTCTTCAGAATACCTTCCATACCACTGAGTAAGACATATACATCTTAAAAGGGAGAGGAATAATAATTGATTGGAGGGGACCAAATTTTGATTTTTAGTCTTTTTTGTCAAAAGCCAAACAAATATCTAAGTATATGTTCAACTACCACACATTATTCATTGTCCTTAGTCCTTTCTGCAAAGCTGATTTACGGCACATTAATAATTTCTCTAATTATTCTGTTCCAGATAAATTAGGATTAAGCAATTTCTGGTGTAATTTATACCCGATATCTAGAAGCTCAGATATTTCTGATTTATTTTCAACAAACCAAGCTTGGTTTACGTGTCTTAAAGCCCCCAAAGTTACAGTGGCATAAACGTTTGTTTGAAGTCTGACCATGAGCCAACAGGCGTTGTATTTCGAAAGCATTGTAAATAAATGCAGAGGCTCTGAGTTAGTCAGCATTTCGCCATTTTGGAGCCATTGTGTTATTTGTTGTAAACTTCAGCATTGTAATGAGTAGAGGCCCGTCCAACACGTAGCCCCTTGCAAGACTGGAACGCAAAAGAGATCACGAATTTCATGTTTCTATAGAATGACAAAGTCAATAAGATAATCTAATTTCAACTGGGGTAGGCAAGTTGAAATTTTATGCATGAGTTTTGGGCGGAACGGTATGTTGCTTAGCATAAGACCTAGCGTGAATTATAACTATATCATGCAAATACCGTTTCTATTCATTTTACGTGTGTCAAAGCGTCCTAAGTTATACCACGAATTGTAGTTACGCCCTTCACTGGGATTACAGCCAGCAGATAAGATGATTTTTGTCGCCAGTTGATATGGCGAGAATAGCATTTCTAAAGCTCTCGTAAAACAAGATATAGTTTGTTTTTTTCTGTTGACTGGTAATCTATGAGTCATGTAACGTGGTAAGGTTTTTCAGTCTTATTAAGAGAAAAAAACGTACAAACATGCGCAGTTGTTCTCTTTCCTTTATCTTTTATCTTCCACTCTTTCAGTTGTCATTTTTTTTTCATAACAATACAAATATTTCGTAATTTGAATATGCAAAAAGAACTTATAATGCTTGTACAAATACATATGTATGTATGTATGTATGTATGTATGTATGTATGTATGTATGTATGTACGCATGCATATATTTATATAAACATGTGTGTATATATATGTATGTATATATATATATATATATATATATATATATATATATATATATATATATATATATATATATATATATATATATATATATATATATATATTTATATATATATATATAGGCGCAGGAGTGGCAATAGGCGCAGGAGTGGCAATAGGCGCAGGAGTGGCTATAGGCGCAGGAGTGGCTGTGTGGTAAGTAGCTTGCTTACCAACCACATGGTTCCGAGTTCAGTTCCACTGCGTGGCATCTTGGGCAAGTGCCCTTTACTATAGCCTCGGGCCAACCAAAGCCTTGTGAGTGGATTTGGTAGATGTAAACTGAAAGAAGCCCGTCGTATATATGTATATGTATATATGTATATGTGTATATATATATATGTGTGTATGTATGTATGTATGTGTGTGTGTGTGTGTGTATGTGTGTGTGTGTTTGTATGTGTGTGTTCGTCCCCCTAGCATTGCTTGACAACCAATGCTGATGTGTTTATGTCCCCGTCATTTACCGGTTCGGCGGAAGAGACCGATAGAATAAGTACTAGGCTTACAAAGAATAAGTCCTGGGGTCGATTTGCACGACTAAAGGCGGTGTTTCAGCATGGCCGCAGTCAAATGACTGAAACAAGCAAAAGAGCAAGAGCAAAGAGCATATGCATATATATATGTATATATATGTGTGTGTGTGTGTGTGTGTATAGACAAACTTATTTGGAAATGGATGCGTGGCGTTCAATCAAAAATAATAATATAATATATAGATATATGCGTACATACATATATATATGTATATAGGTATGCACATATGAGTCGTACGTCATAAAACGTAAACAACATGAAATACGAAAATAAAGTTGGGTACGCAAAGAACGAGAGAAACAAATGGAAAACAAGACAAGTAACATAAAAGCGACCCTTCATCATTTGTCGGCTGTCTTTCTACTCTTTATTTCGAGCACATTGCTCGAAATAAGTTAAGGTGTATAACACATGCGTCCTCCCATCTTTGCTATATGGAAACGCGGCATGGGTTGTTTGCCGTAGGCAGGTAAGCTAATTGGAACGATTTCATCAATACTGACTGAGAAAAATTTGGGGGATAAACTGGAAAATGGGCATTGGTAATGTGGAAGTGCTTGAGAGGAGTGGCAATAAAAGTATAGAGTAAATGATTTTTCAAAGACGTTTGAGGTGGAGGGGGACATTTGGTAAGGATGAGTGATGAGCGACTGCCCAAGCAGCTATTGTATGGTGAGCTGGAAGATGGCAGGTGTCCAACGTTTAAGCCTAAACGAAGGTTTAAGGATTGCCTAAAAAATGCCCTAACACAGACAGGAATTGCAGGCTATGTCATATTTCTGTGGAAGACATCACGCATGTGATTAGCAACTGTCCTAAAATGTCATCACGGTACTACCTCCCTATGCAGTACTATGTTGTCGCTAAACCAATTTACAATGCCATCTGCAAAAGAGATTGTCCTGAAATAAACTTAGAAAATCCTTCTGTTATGGAATACATTCGCAAATACCAGCTCAAAGAATACTGGCGGAATATTTTGAAGCAGAGGGGCAAAGGTGTGTACCGTGATAGGGGTCAGATGCCCCTATCAGGACTGGTTGTCAATCGGAACTGGGGACAACCGTACATACACACACACACACACACACACACACACACACACACACACACACACACACACACACACACACACACACACACACACACACACACACAGAAGAATATGCCTGTGTGGCGTGTGTGTATAAATATCTCTTTGAAAATCAAAGAAGGATATCTATGGACAACTGCTTCGAAACCTCCAGCTTCTATATCCAGACTATGAATTCATATTCATACCAATAATAATTGGTGCACTATGTTTTGTTAGTAAATGCTTAATGAAGAATCTGGATAAACTGGAATTTTCAGTAAGAGAAATCTATCGGCTAATTCGAACATTACGAGTGCAATCTGTGAGTGGAACAGTAAAAATATGCAAGACTTTTCTCAAGTTTCAAATGTGAATTTGTCTGTGTTAACTACATCCCAAAGATGGAGCCTTGTCTCTTTGTTGGAAACCGGCTCCCTTCTTAGTGGAATATTTATAATAATTAAAAAGTAGAAGAGACATACATACATACATACATACATACATACATACATACATACATACATGGTGGCTGTCCCGTCGTTATCGAGTATGGCCATTGCACAAAGCTTAATCAATGTTGTTATCGTGCAATGCCTGTGCAAAAAGATTTTTTTTTAAGTGGGGAAAGGCTGTGCACTGAGTCAATCCCACTCACTAAGCAACAGCAGCCATAATCCGAAAAGAAGAACAAGTCAACGTCTTAGGTAACCACTGAGCCGCAAGTTTTATATCGGAGTTATCCCAGTTACCTGAGTTACCTTCTCCTAGAAGGATGCCCTAACAAAGGCTAGGAGTCCTTCACTCCCAATGGTTTAATACATACATATTTCCAATCTATTAGTGGCACAGTGAAGATTTGTAAGACATTCGAAAAATTCTACGTCTGAGATTCTTATGCGAATACAATGCACATGCTTGGGTTTAAGCATTGACACTTCAACCAACACACCAACTCTGCCACAGATTTACAAACACCAGACACTCTCTTAATTCAAAATGTCTTGTCACTTCGTTAGGGAGCGGCTTGAATTCTCACAAGAACTTAAATAAAACTCAAAGAAAAATCATACACTCGCGCGCGCACATATTTGTAACATGCATATACAATCGCACATGTCTGTGTGCGCGTAAATTTTATTAATGAAATAGCAACAAAATAAACAAAATTCTAATAAACATAATATAATAAATACTGTTCAGTACCATATCGAAACTAGTAATAGAGAAGCACGCATACATACATACACACTCAAGCGTACAAACATAGACGTACACGCAGAAATAGCCAGCAGGATGCGAAGTCTGAAGTTAGGAAGGAAAATCGAACCAAGAATTCAGATAACCTAACGTTTTTAAAACATACCAGAGTCACCATGAGTCACATCTATGATGTGCATTTAATGTAGGTTTGTATGAATCACTGCAACAGCAACATGGCTAGTGGAAACAACTGAGGCTGTCTGTGCCAGACAGCGCCAGACATGCAGTCATGTAATGTGCATCGACAGCTGTAATTTATGCATGCACAGTGTGCACAAATGAGTGTGCATGTTCTATTTTAATGTCTACCTACGTTGCATTTCACTATGACGTGACGTGCAATTGAACGATGCATCGTCTAACATCTTTATGAGAGATGGTGAGGCGTAAATAAATTAGGAGTGTATTAACAGACGTTAACATACGCACACGCATATGCATGTATATAGTGTTATATATATATATATATATATATATATATATATATATATATATATATATATATATATATATATATATTATATATATATATATATATATATATATCTTTTGTAAGTATGTATGTATATATATATATGTACACATATATATATATATATATGAATACATATATACATACATATATATATATGCTTACATACACGCAGACACATATACATCGATATATATATATGTATACGTTAATGAATATAGATATATATTACATAAATATGTATAAATACGTGCATGTGGAGGTATAGATATGTGTGATATGTGGACGTGCTTGTATGTTTATATATGTATATGTGTGTGTGTGTGTGTGTGTGTGTATATATATAAACACACGTGTATAAATTTTAATGTATATCTTTCTATTTATATATACGTGTGTGTGTGTGTGTGTATACTCATATACATACATTCATGCATATATCCATGCATGCATATATACATTGATAGATATATATATGGAAAGGTGCGTATGCATGCATACATATACACGTAGATACACATACATGCATGTGTGTGTGGCCTTATGTCTAAGGTTAAAAAGTTTGCTTCGCAACAACGCCGTTCTGGGTACATTTCCGGGTTGACCAATATTTTGTGGGTTGGTAGGAACCCGTGAGACGTCTGTGACCGTGTATGTGCGCACGGTTAGACGCGTGTGCATATGTGTGCGAACGTCTGTGCGTAGAAGTGTGTGTGTGGAGTCCTTCAGACGTCATTAAAATAAGCAGCAGACTGAATGTATACTGGAGTCGATACGATCAACGAAATTCTTAAATGCGACGCCACGAGTTCAATATACATGTACGGACACACGCGCGCGCACACACACACTCACACACACACACACACATACACACACACACACACACACACACACACACACACATTCACATACTCACGTGCACACCAGTACACACGCACATACATGCGCCCATGTATAATTCTTTTCAACTCTAGGCACAAGGCCCGAAATTTTGGAGGAGGTGGGGCCAGTTGATTAGATCGACCTCAGTACGCAACTGGTACTTAATTTATCGACCCCGAAAACATTAAAGGCAAAGTCAACCTCGGCGGAATTTGAACTCAGAACGTAGGCACCCATGTATAATTTTGCATGAAAGAAATAGATATGTACTCTAAAACCCGTGGACTAGAAGCAATATCTTTGCTTCAGATCTTGATAAGTTATGTGTACAAGAATCTTGCAAAATGAGTTTGCATCGGATTTCTGGATTTTCTGGTTTTCTGGTGATAGTCTAAATATATATATATATCTTTCTCCCTTTTACTTGCTTCTGTCATTGAACTACAGATACTGAGGCACCGAGTTGTAGAGATTTGGTCGAATGAATCGATTTCGGTATTCCTTTTTTAATACTGTTACTTATTCTATCGGTCTCTTATACGAAATTGCTAAGTTACTGGGATGTAAACAAACCAGGACTGGTTGTCAATGGGGACAACCGTACACACACACACACAGAGAGAGAGAGAAGAATATGCCTGTGTGGCGTGTGTGTATAAAATACATACATAAGTGTGTGTGTACGACGGATTTCTTTCAATTTCTATCTGCCAAATGTACTCACAAGGCTTTGGTCGACCCGGGGCTATAGTAGAAGATACTTACTCAAGATGTCACACAGTGAGATTGAAACCAGAACCATATGGTTTGGAAGTAAAGTTCTTAATACACAACCAGGTACAATAAACTATGATAAAAGTAAAAGAATTAAAGTGCATTTAACAGATTCAAATTGAGTCACTTCTAAAGCAGGGTCTCCTTAATATTAATCTACTTACTACTCTCTACAACCTAAACATGATTAGCATAAGCGAAATCAGTCGACAATGTAAACATATTTCATAAATATATATATATATTGCCTAACATAAAATTTCTGTCCATTTTCCTTATATATGTATGTGTATATATATATATATACACTTTTTAATTTTTACTTGTGTCAGTCATTGAACTGCGCCATTATGGCGTTCCATATGGCTTTTTAAACCAGACAATGTATTGAAAAGACACACACATAGATTGCATGTCTGATTTGGATCACTGGGAGCTGCAGTTAAGTTCTGATCTTTGTCAATCTTAAAATGTCTTTTGAGGCATCCGTTAGATTTGCTGACCTAATGGCATACACGGCATCCAAGGATGTGCACAGATATATAGTAAAGTAGTTGGTGGATGTTCGTTTTTCATGGGCCTGCAAATGAGATTTGAGCGCAAAAAAGTGCATTGAACAGAATCTTGCCCCAAACCATTGTTTTGTTGATTTAAGCAAGGCATTCGATAACTCTGAATAGATAATGTACTCCATACAGTAAAATGGAAACAAAGCTGATACAATTAACTGTAAAATACATTAACGTTTTAGAACCACGATTTAACTATAATAACAGGAAAGGTGATTATAAGACGAGAATTCAATTCGATTCAAAAAGTAACGCTATCAACTGAATACCAACGCAGGAAGCTTGCTTGTTTGAATTAGTTCACTCTGAAAACGCCGTAAGTGATGGACCCTTTATGAAATTGCAGCGACTAGGATGCATAATTGCATACAGAGCGATGTGCAGTCGCTGCAGTAGAAACATATGTTAGTCATTATTATATATGCTGTAAAAACTTTCTAATGAAAAAGTTTTGGATGTGAACAAATCTCCATTCTCTTCTTGGTGTTCAATATTATATACATATATATATATATATATATATATATATATATATATATATATATATATATATATATATATATATATATATATATATTTGAACCAGTTTGGTGCATTAATTTCAGTACTGATATCAAGACGGATACATTTCAATATATATATATATATATATATATATATATATATATATATATATATTGAAATGTATCCGTCTTGATATCAGTACTGAAATTAATGCAGCAAACTGGTTCAAAAAGTAGAAACGCCAAAGGTCGTTTGTGGAATACCAACAGTCGCCCAGGCATACCAGCCTCCCCTTTCCACGCCACCGATGTTATCCAAGGCAAAGGCAAAGGCCAATATTGCTTGGCACCAGTGATGTCGCAACTCATTTCTACAGCTGAGTGAACTGGAGCAACGTGAAATAAAGTGTCTTGCTCAAGAACACAACTCACAACCTCACAATCGTAAGCTCGACGCTCTAACCACTGAGCCATGCGCCTTCACTTGTTTAATAAAAAATAACTTATTTACATTTTAACATCATCTCCTTCGAAATAGTATTTCGCAGCAATACACCGGTCCCAGCATTCCTGCTACTTTTGGGATCGGGTTTGGAAGTTGTTTTCGTAAGCGAGTCGAGGACTCTCTGCTAATCCTTCTTGATCTTGACAACGGTGTTAAAATGGCGGTCTTGAGCTGCATTTTCATCTTGGGAAAGAGATGGAAGTCCGCAGGTGCTAAATCTGGTGAATAGGGCAGGTGAGGAAACAATACCATGTTGTTTTGCGCGAGAAACTCACGAGTGAAGAGAGCTCGATGACAGTGTGCATTGTCATCGTCAAGAATCCAATTCTTCGCACTCCACAGAACCAGTCGCAGAAGAACTCTCGATTGATAGTCTGGCTCAGGGGAACAAATTCTCGATGCACATCGTAAAAAACGATGAGCATGCTCTTGATTGAGTTGCGGGTCTATCGTGCTCTATTCAGTCGTGGAGATGAACGGCTCTTCCATTCTTGATGACTGTTGCTTCGTCTCAGAGTCGTACAAGTAGACCCAACTCTCCTCACTGGTGATGATCCTCAACATGAAGGATAGGTCACCAGTGGCATGCTGACGGATCCCTTGACAGACTTCGATGCGACGTTGTTTCTTATTTCTTTATTGCCCACAAGGGGCTAAACACAGAGGGGACAAAAAAGGACAGACAGACGGATTAAGTCGATTACATCAACCCCAGTGCGTAACTGGTACTTAATTTATCGACCCCTAAAAGTTGAAAGGCAAAGTCAACCTCGGTGGTATTTGAACTCAGAACGTAACGGCAGAGGAAATACCTATTTCTTTACTACCCACAAGGGGCTAAACACAGAGAGGACAAACAAGGACAGACAAACGGATTAAGTCGATTACATCGACCCCAGTGTGTAACTGGTACTTAATTTATCGACCCCGAAAGAATAAAAGGCAAAGTCAACCTCGGCGGAATTTGAACTCAGAACGTAACGGCAGAGGAAATACCTATTTCTTTACTACCAGCAAGGGGTCAAACACTGAGGGGAAAAACAAGGACAGACAAACGGATTAAGTCGATTACATCGACCCCAGTGCGTAACTGGTACTTATTTAATCGACCCCGAAAGGATGAAAGGCAAAGTCGTCCTCGGCGAAATTTGAACTCAACGTAACGGCAGGCGAAATACCGCTAAGCATTTCTGCCAGATCGCCGCCTTAATGCGATGTTGTTTCTGCTCCGTGGTCAGCATACAGGGGACAAACTGAGCAGAGACAAGCCACATGTTCAATACAGACGTTAAGATTGCTTGCACGGACCCATACGACAGACCAACATCATCAGCAATGTCGTTGACTTTCCGACGATTCTCATGCACAACATGATGAATTTTTTTCCACACTTCCGGGGGTGACGTTCGTGGTGGGTATTCGAGATCGCTCATCATCTTCTAGGGACGTTCTTCCGCTTTTGAAGCGCCCATGCCATTCGAAACATTGCGTACGGCAATAAAATCATACACTACAGAATGCACGTGATCACAAAAATATAAATTTCACGACTTGCGAAGTAAACACGGCGACGTCACTCGACACGCTGCCTCATGAAGGTCACTGCGCACACAACCATGTACTGCCATTTGTTGGCGTGCTACAGAACTAGTCCGGGGATGGTTTGCTACCACCTTGTATGTGACATTCATTCCAGTCTAAAAAATCACTTTAGAAGAACGATGGTATGATAGAAGCAATATCACATCGGACTCATCGCTTTGCGTTCCAATTTGCTAATGCTGACATTGGCTTTCATTTTTCGGTGGTGAATACAGTGAATGCCAACTATTACCTCGGTAGGGAGTTATTATTATTACTATTATCATTATGCTTTGTAGTGCAGTGAGCTGGCAGAATCGTTACCGCGCCTGACAAAATACTTAGCAACATTTCGTCCGTCTTTGCATTCTGAGTTCAAATTCAGCCGTAGTCAACTTTGCCTTTTATCCTTTCGGGGTGTCTATAAAATAAGTACCAGTTGCGCATTGGGGTCAACGTAATCAATTTATTCCCTTCCCTGAAATTGTCCGATGCTCGAACGTTTCTACCTAACCACCACCAATTATTTCTATTAGGTTGTCCGGAAAGTTCGTACCGATTTTTAAAGGAAAGAAAAAGGTCAATAAATACTTGCCGTTACATTTTTAATCAACCAAATATGAACCATTTTGTTGTACAATGCGTCTCCATCTTTCCTTTAACTTGAAAATACCCTCTTCCCAGAATTGAGGTGGTTTTATGGCAAAGAATTCATCAAGGTATCTTTTTACGTCATCCAAAGAATTGAAATTTTTACCATTAAGACTATTCTGCAGAGACCTGAATTAGTGGAAATCTGAAGGAGCAATATCTGGTGAATATGGAGGGTGGGGTAACACATCCCAGCCGAGCTGCAGCAATTTTTGTCTGGTTCCCAAAGCATCAAGTGCCGAAAATGAACTTTCTTATCATCCATTTTAAAGGGTTAGAGAATTAACACAGGTTATAGGAACATAAACCTTCTTCCACGAAAAGATAGCTTAAACTGTGCTCTAAATGGAGGTGTAGTCAAATCCTATTTTATGGACTCAACCATGTTCTAAAATAAGTCGAAAGTTAAGCTATTATTAATCGGCACGAACTTTCCGGACAACCCAATAATACAGATACAAGTGCTTTTTTCTATTTTGTTTTATTTTTTGTGTTTTTAGCTTATCAAATTTTCCCAGGTGCTTGACGGATACTTTATTTTAGCGATTCTGAAGAGATAAAATTCAGAGCTGACTACGGTGTGATTTGAAATCTCTACATAAAGAATAACAATAAATGCTGCAGGACATTTTGTCTGCCTCTCTAACGATTCCGGCTTCGTTGATAAGTATTCCAGTTGTTCATCCAATGGAACATTGAGTCATAAATAGTTGAGTTATAAATAGTTGTATATAGTAATCCTTCTGCTATAGGTACAAAGCCTGAAATTCTAGGGAGGGAGGTAATCAATAACATCGACCTCAATCCTCAATGGGTGCCTATTTTATCGACTCCAACAGGATGAAAGGCAAAGTCGACCATGGCAACGTTCGAACACAGAATGTAAAGACAGACGAAATGCCGCTAAGCATTTTGTTCGGTCTGCTACGAGTCTGCCCGCTCGCCACCTTCTGGTTATACATAGTAATGGTTTCAAATTTTGGCACAAAGCCAGCAAGTTCGAGGGAGAGGTTAAATCCATTACATCGACCCAGTACGCAACTGGTACTTATTTTATTAGCCCTGAAAGGATGAAAGGCAAAATCAACCTCGTCGGAATTTGAACTCAGAACGTAAAGACGAATGAAATGCTGCTAAGCATTTTGCTCGGCGTGCTAAAGGTTCTGCTAAAGGTTACATCCATCCCAGTGCTCAACTGGTACTTATTTTATCAACCTCGAAAGGATGAAAGGCAAAGTCGACCTCGGCGGAATTTGAACTGGACGAAATGCCGCATAGCATTTTACCTGGTGTGCTAACGATTCTGCCAACTCGCCGTCTTACGGTTGTATATGGTAATACAATCTCTTACGCAATTCACATAATCCTCAGACAGAATCAGTGTGAGATTACACCATAAGCTTATTACACCATTCTTATGCAGAATTACGGCCTACCCAATTTCATTCACAAGGTTTTGCGGCAAACCTTGACTTTTGTAGAACGTACTCGCGTATTGGTGGAGCTGAGCAACGGGATCTGACTGAAGAAGTAAAGACAGCGATTCTAAACCATTCAGCCATGCCTGATCCCCAGTCAGCTTTATCTTCATTTTACCTCATAAATCTGTGGTATTGTACTTGTTAAAATCATTAATTGCGGGAGTATAACGTAAGTAAAGATAATTATAACGATTCTAATGTGATGACAATGACGAAGATAATGTTGGTAATGATGGCAATGATGATGATATTGATGAGGATGAGGAGAAGAATGATGATGAGGATGATGATAAGATGGTGGGGGTTGTACAGTTCCAAGTCACCTGTGGTCAAGCAGCTGCACGATGGCATGCAGGTAGCTGAACGAACGACCAGGCGCCAACCACAAATCTGTTGTTTTTTGTGGGAGTTGTTTGTTCTGGGAGGATTTTTGTTGTTTTTTTTTCTTTTTTGCTGTTGTCCTTATTACTGCTATTGTTCCTGTTGTTTAATCTCGTGTCATGTCAGGGCCTTACTTTTTCATAGAAATAACGAGATGCTTAAAACGGAACGGCTCTTGGGTGTGTTGATCGAGGATCACACTCGAAGTGATGTACCGATGAGCATGATGGTAATTACGAAAAAGAAAAGCATGAGTTTGTATGGTGATTTGCAGTAAAAAGATGAAAATAATGAAAGACATTTTCCTGACAAGTAAAGTCTCCTTCGAAAGGTTTAATTTATCAATGTTTGATAATTATCTTTAAGGCATATTATATTAGAAGTACTTTCAAATAACTTATGAAAGCAATTGACAGGGATCATTAACCTACTGTTACGAACTTCTGGACGAAGTTCCACATAATGGATGCTGTGGATAGCATAGCTAGGTCCTAGAATGAAATGAAACACTCAACTTTGAAAGGTCCTTGGAAAATATATGGCGAGACTGAAACCATGACTTTATTAGTTTCCCAGTTGCAGAAAGTCTACATTAAATTCGAGAAGATATTGCGACACTTGCAAATGATGCAGGATTTTAATAAATAGTAGAGGATGATCTTACTGAGTTGCTAGTGTCCCATAGAGAATGTTTATCTAACAAAGGGCCGATGTTGTTAGAACAAGGGCAAGCCGAGAATACAGCTGAGAAGTTCGCCAAAGAATATTACTCAAGAATTGGCACATGTAGGGGAAGACCTGCAAGTTTTCGTGGCGCGATAACAGTCCTAATCATGAAAGTAACATGTAAATTAGGAGTTTACAATAAGTTCAGTTCCTTCAATAAAGTGTATGAACGGATAACGTACCATAAACATCAAACAATTTTTGTTTATAATTCATGGGATGCACGCGATAATTATGGATAAGCTCTTCGTCTTACAAGTAGATGGTGGTGATATTGAACTATAAGACAGAAAGAAGATAGAGTTCATCACATTCCCAGTAACTCTTATTCCACCACCATCACCAGCAGCAGGACGGGGATTGGAAGTGCAGGACCCTATTGGAGAATAGTCAGTAGGACCCTCTACTCTACAAAAACTGAATGACCGATGTTTTATACTTCGTATAGTACACCGATCCCTGCCAAAAAGCGTTGATGGCTTCAGGCTCCACCATTAGCCACAATGATATACCGAAAATTGAAAGCTCATATGAAAGCAGACATTTTCTGGTCTATTTTATCTGAGAAGTCTTTCAAAGTCATTTCAATGTCAATCATTTTTGCAATGTCATTTTCTATAGATAGCATCGTCAGATTATGTCTCTCTTGTGAAATTGTTAAGCGTAAGTATGTTTTAATCAGTTTTAGCTTTGAAAAAAACTTCTTTCACCTGATACGACCGTTAGGGGTATTGTTGAATAAATCCTCGAAACAATAAAAACATTAAGAAATATTTAATTCATCGTAGCGGCCTCTGCTCGAGCATGTACGCGGGGCCCTCTCTTAGCGCGGGACCCAATTTGAGCAAATCTATCGAATTGACTTAAAACCAGCCATGACCACCACTGTCCCTCACACAGTAGTTGACATTCTTTGTGGTAACAACCTACGCTACTACGATATTACGATTCTTATTTCTTCCCCGATGTGTTTCTTCTCAAAGGTTTTTCATGCATATGTATATTTAGAAATAGTTATTTCCATGCGTAAAAGTGGTCGTGTTGCTTCCTGCTCTTTTGGAAAAAATCATCGGAACGTATTATCATCTCATAACATGAGGCTCAATAGGAAAATTAATTCCGCAGGATTTCGCGTTACGATAAGCTTCTCGGAACGAAGTGCTCTCCTAATGAGAGGGATCCTTGTATGTGTATGTGTTTATATGTATATATATGTCTGTGTGTGACTATATTACGTAAGGTGTCCTTCGTTTGTTTTTAAGATAGTATGTTACTTTGAGGGAATTTTTCTGTTATTTCTAACCTATCGAGCCACAACACGGTGTCTTCTTCATTGGCTCCTTTTTCAGGGGTTAGTTATAGCAATGTTGCTGTAGCTCTTGTTACTACAACTATATGTTGATGATAATGAGGAGCAGGAGGAGCAGGAGGAGCAGGAGGAGGGGAGGAGGAAGAGGAAGAGGAAGAAGTGGAAGAGGAAGAGGAGGGGGGAGGAGGAAGAGAAGGAGGGGAGTGAGGGGCGGGGAGGGGGAGTGAGGGGCGGGGAGGGGTGGGGAGTGAGGGGCGGGGAGGGGCGGGGAGGGGAGGGAGGAGGAGGAGCCACTAGTGTTGGTGGTGGCGATGATGGCGGCGGGGATGTTTTATAAGGTAGTAATGGCTGAGTAATAAGCTGCAGGTCAGCTCTGGTCAAATAGTAGATCCGATGGCATGCAGACAGGTAGTCGGACGAACGACCATCGTTCGTCCTAATAGCTCTTGCTCTTTTTTTTTCTTTTTTCTTTTTTCAGGTAATTGTTGCTACTGCTCTGTTGTTTCTCTCTCTCTCTCTCACTCACTTACTCTCTCTCCTCTCCCTCCCTCTCTATATATTTATCTATCTATCTCCTCTCTTTCTGTATCTATCTATCTATCTATCTCATCTCTCTTTCTTTCTCTCTCTATCTATCTATGTATCTCCATCTCTATCTATCTAGTTATCTATATATCTATCTATCTGCATCACCATTTCTCTCTCTCTCTCTCTCTCACTCTCTCTATCTCTATCTATCTATCTCCATATCTCTCTCCCTTTCTCTATCTATCTATCTCCATCCCCATCCCTCTCTCTATTATCATATATCTCTCTAGCTATCTCTGTTTCTCTCTTACTTTATATCAATCTCTCTATATATCTATCTATCAATCACTGCCTTCATATCTCTTTCTACCTATCAATCTATATCTCCATCTACCCCTCTCTTTCTCTCTCCCTCCCTCCTTCCCCCTCCCTCCCTCACTGTTGCTGTTTTTGCTGCTGTAGCAGCCACACATTAAACTAACCAATCAAATCTCACCACCATTACCACTTCCTCCTGACTACAAGCACCACAACAACAACGGCTGCTTTAGTACAACCAATCATATCTCAACCCTAATACTGTCGACACAGCCCATTATCACGACACCAGCACCATTACCACCGCTACACCGACACTACAATAAATCATCCCGTTGCAACAACCACTACAGTGATATAACAACCACTAGGAAATTACAACCAATTACAACATCTACACGATATCAATCGTGTTACCACCGCAACCATTTCACCACTGCAACCACCACATCAGCAATAATTCTACTATTAGTAAAACCACAAAATCATCCGGGTTCAGTCCCATTGCATGGCACCTTGGACAAGTGTCTTCTGCTATAGCTTCAGACCGACCAACGCCTTGATAGTGTGGATTTGGTCGACGGAAACTAAAAGAAGCTCGTCGTGTGTATGTATGTGTATATATATTATATATATATATATATATATATATATATATATACACACAAGTAAGCAGAGATGTGCAAAACAAGTATGTATACGTGATCCTGGGTTCAGTCCCACTGCGGGGCACCTTGAGCAAGCGTCTTCTACTAAAGCCTCGGGCCGACTAAAGCCTTGTGAGTGGATTTGGTAGACGGAAACTGAAAGAAGCCCGTTTCGTGTGTGTGTGCGTGTGTGTGTGTATGTGTGTGCGTCCCTGATCACCCACCTTGACAACCGATGTTGCTGCGTTTACGTCTCCCGTAACTTAGCGGTTCGGCAAAATAGACCGATAGAATAAGTGCCAAGCTTCAAAAAAAAAAATAGAAAAAATACTGGGATCGATTTAGTTCGACTAAAAATTCCGCAGTCTGATGCCCCAGCATAGCCGCAGTCTAATGACTGAAACAAATAAAAGATTAACAGAATAGATTATAAAGATTACCTCTACACCATCATCACACTACAAAATACCAAACTACAATAACAACAAGAACAACAACGGTCACATCGATATCTCTACCATTATTACCACCAGATCAATCACAACTACCATCAACAACTCCGTCGCCTCCACCACCACAGCAATATCACCACACTGCATCATCACTACGACCGCTACACTGGAACAGCAGACAAAAAAAAATAAAACAAAAACCACGGCCATCACTACTACTACTACTGTATTAACGCCACCCACAATTCAAAGCGTCAGCCAGTGTTTCCCCAGGAATCTCCTAAATCATTGGAGACCTCCCTTTCTCTCCGTTTGGAGGCACCTGATTTGTTGCCTGATGCCGATTGCGACTGCTGCTGTAGTCGTCTGGCTTAGAGTCTTCTTCTATATGATGATGTTCCACCTTTCTTAACACACACGCACACACACCTACAAAGACACAGAGAGAGAAGGAGAACGAAAAAGCAATGGTAGGGGTTCTTTATTTTCCACCAATGAAAACAACACCAAGGGATCGTCTGCGCGGTCACCGGACCTACTAGAAATAGCTGCCAAACCTTCCTCAAATCTCACTTCGCCGTCTTAAACAGGTGAAGGATACGTTGTAAATTTATAGGTCAGATTGCACTATGTCCGAATAGAGAGACAAGACAGTCACGGATGAAATATCTTTGATTATACGTTTGCTCGTTAGCAGCTGACCTGGTGCTACACACCAGCATCAACATTATTTCGACAAACCAATGAGGAAGTTCGTATCCTGGTCAACTACTAGAACTAACAGCTAAATCTCCTTTCATTTATATTATGTCGTTCTAAACTGGAAATCACATTAGATAATGTAATCTTGGATACACTATGTTTAAATAATAAACAGGATGGTCACGGTAGGAACGCCTTAATCCGAGGTTTGCTTGAACATGGCTGACCTGGGGTTAAACAACAACAGAGTAGCGTTATTTTCGAAGCCGATTATTAAATGAGTAGGCGTTCATGTGACACGCTTTCCTCCTCTACTGCCCTACCACTTCCACTGTTACTAACTGTGGATATTTATTCAACGTAGGGTAGTACACTCCCAAATATATCACACACATATACATGAGGTAAACACCAACAAGGACGCAGAAATAGCAACTAAATATCCCTCAAATCCCACTTTACTCTCTAGAAAAAAGAGTACGTTGGATAACGTGAAACTGGGTTTCTTGCACACAAGAAAAATGATGGAATGGATGGGATAGTCACGACCAGAACGCCTTTGATCACAGATCTTCTCGATAAGGCTGTCTAAGGACTAAACAACAACAAAAATGGGAACAAGAACAACAGCATGAAGTAACACGTAATTTTTTGTATTACATTTTGCGCTAGAGAATTTGTGAATTGGTAGAATCTATAGAGAAGCGGGCAAATGTCTTGCAGTATTTAATTAATCTCTATTCTCTAGTTCAAATTTCACAAAGGTTTATCTCTGCCTTTCATCATTCCAGGGTTGACAAAATAAAGTACATGCCAAGTACTAGGGTCGATATAGCTAGTTCTACTAAAAGGCAAAGGAACTGAAATCATGGAGGAGACTTGTTGATTACATCGACCCCCACAAAGCTGAACTGGTTTTTATTTTATGGATCGCGAAAGGATGAAAGGCAAAGTCAACCATAGCGGAATTTGAACCCAGAACGTTTAGATGGAAGAAATGTCGCTAAGCGTGCTAACGATTCTTCCTGCTCGTCGCTTTGGGGGTCGATTCAGTCAACTGACCCAGTGGTCTCGACTGGGGTCCATATGACCCGTGAGAGGGAGGGGTCCATATAAGATTTTGTTGTTAAAATTTATCTACGATAAATCGCTTATAGTTTTAAAATATACAAAATCTCTTAATTTTTTTAATACAATTTGTAATAATATTTAATTATAAAAATATAATAAGATTTTTTTAAACATCGAATTTGCTGTGAGGATCCATCCAAATGAAATAGAAATCAAAAGGGTCCATAGGCAAAAAATGGTTGAGAACCAACAGATTAACCCCTTCTGAATTTCTGTACTTGTGCCGACGACAAATATTATTATCATTGAAGACTAACAGAATCGTTCAAGTTTCAAAATGCCCCGTAGTTATTTTTCTGGGTCTTAAACGTTCTGAGTTCAAACCCTACCATGACCAGGTTTGCTTTTCAGTCCTCCAGGGTCGATAAAAGGAAGCACATAACAAGATCTCAGATCAGTTTGACTTACCTCTTTCCACCAAATTCCTACCCTTATTAGAAACAATTATTATAATGTAATGATAGGATTGACTACCCGACACATAGACTCACAACCAACTTTCCTGCGTCAGTAAAATAAGTTCCAATCATTATTGGTATCATGAAATCTATTGTACTCTCCCGCCAAAAGTCTTGACCTAGTGCCAGCACTAATGATCATCTTCATTATTATAAAAGTATCAGTCTCAAATACTATTTTTATAACCTAACCCCCTCCCGAGAGCTCTGCAATTTCTTGCTGAACAACCAAACTTTTTTTGTAGTGACCAAATGTTTGTGCTCACAGAAGCTTACTCCCTCCATCAGGTCAACATTGTCTGTACAGGTACTTGGTGTGCCAAGTGTCAGATGTGGAAATGATGAAATAATCGCAGAGCAACATGAAATGAAGTGTTTTGCTCAAGAATACAACGCACCGCCCGCTCTGGGAAGCGAAACCACGATCTCGCCACACCCTAACCACTAAACTATGTATGTATATATATATATATAATATATATATATATATATATATATATATAATATATATAGTTAATCCAAACAGAAAGCACAAAAAAACACAACGCGAGGACGTGGAACAAATATAGTATTATTGGATGGTCAGGAAAGAATATAATATATATATATATATATATATATATATTATATATATATATATATATCATAACAAATAATATATAAACATATGCATATACATACATATATGTAATGTACATATATACATACATATAGAATGTACATATATATACATACATCTATATGTAATATACATGCATATATGGGTACAGGACACAAAAATAAACGTTGAACACAATGAGAACAAAAAACATAAAAACAAAAACATGGAAACGGACTTTTTCAAAGAACGAAAAAAACAGAGCACAAGACATACAATACAAGAATATTCCCTTCTTCAGTGTCCCTGTTTCGGCTACTCTGCGTTTATATATATATATATATATATATAATAGATATATATATTATATATATATATAATGTGTATATAGTATGTGTGTATATGTGTATGAAAATATGTATGTATTTGCATGTATATATTTAACGTATGTATGTTTGTTCTTTTCCTTCTCTTTTTCATTTAAGGTAAATTTTGACCGGTCATGTACTTGGTAGCAAAATTGTGAAAGAATGTATCTTCTAACCATCCTTTACATCTTAGGAATGTCGTGTAGATTCTTATAGTCCTAGATATCATGATCATATGGATTGAGGATTTGCATTTTCCCCCCAATTTGAAACGGGTTGGTATATATCCTGTTGCTCCAATAATAAAGGGTATCAACTTGAAAGTGTATGGATGGATGGATGGATTTAGGATTTTCACTTTCCCCAAGTTCAGATGGGTTGGTATGTATCCTGTTGCTCCAATAATAAAGGGCATGGACCTGAAAGTGTATATATGTATGTATGTATGTATGTGTGTGTGTGTGTGTGTGTGTGTGTGTGTGCGCGCGGTGTGTGTGTGTGTGTGTGTGTGTGTGTATGGTTCACCTTTTTCGCCTTTTGTCGACCGTACTGCAGAGACAGTTACTTAAATTCCTCTGTGTACCTGAGTTATTTGCAGAAGCAAGTGCCTTGCCCCAAGCATACAAGCCACCTCTCCACTCATGGAAACACCACGAATGAAAGGCAAGTCAATACATTTGGGGATGGTAGGTATTGCTTTCAAATTATGGTACAAGGTCAGCAATTTCAGGGGAGGGGTAAATCAGTTACATCGACCCTAGTGCTCGACTGGTAATTATCTTATTGATCCCCAAAGGATGAAAAGCAAAGTCGACCTCAGGTAGCATTTGAACTCAAACGCAAAGTCAGAAGAAATGCTGTTAAGCATCTTTTTTCCGGTGCGGTAACGATTCTGCCATCTCGCTGCCCTATACGAAGATATCAGACATTGGTTAAGTAAAACCTCTGGAATTTCTGTTGGTGAGTTTATTCCCTTAGTTTTTGGGGTTTTTTTTTTAACTCTGAATGAATTACTCCTCAAAGAAGCAGGGATTTATTATTATAGTGGCATGCTTGTGTGGAGTCAGTGTCACTCTCTCATCCTTCAAATTTGTATTGGCCGGATGCAAGTTCCACGAGCCCAGTAGTTATCAGAATGTAGGATTTGTATAGAGTTACCTTCTCTTAGATGAACAGCTAAAAAGCTGAAGGGCTTCATTCATCTATCTTGGGTCTGTTGGGATGCCTGGGAGTGAACTTCTCCCAGAGGTAATTCGGTGACATGCTAATTAATCCATAGCTGGGACACTCCAGGCCAGAATAGATCTGGAAATGGTGCTTACGAGAGGGTTCCACACACCTCAAAACCTTGGGACTCCCGAACCAATGCCCCACTAATAGATGCAGTTTAAAGTCATACCCAGGACACATGCATACATTTATGTACGTGTGTATGTATGTATTTATGTATGTATATGTGTACGTACGTATATACTAAGCGTGTATATAATATAGGTGTGTATTATATATATATTAATAATAACGGGAAGCTTTATGAAAATAGAAAAAGACGAAGGCAGGTGGAAAACAAACGAACAATTGTATTAGTATGGCACTCAGGAAATATAAATAAAACAAGTCTTTAACGTTTCGAGCCTACGCTCTTCACAGAAAGATACACAGAGAGAAAAAAAACACAGAAAGAGGAGAGAAAAAAATGCGTGCAGTAGCTAACGAATCACATGGCGATATATATATATATATATATATATTATATATATATATACATATATATATATAAATGTATATTATATATTATGTGTATAATATATGTATATAGATTATATATATATGTATTATTATAATATTTATATATATGTATGTGTATATATATATATATATGCATATATATATATGTGTATATATGTATATATATATATAATACGTGTGTATATATGTATATATGTATATATTTATATATGCATATAATATATGGGTATAATGTAATATGTATATATATACGTGTATATATATATATATATATATATATGCATATATATATATGGTATTATGTATATATATATATATATACACGTTGTGTATATGTATATATGTATATATATGTGTGTAATATGTATATATATTTATATATAGTATATATATGTATATATATGTATATATATATGTGTGTATATTATGTAGTATATATATAAATGTATATATGTATATATATGTGGTTTATATGTATACATATATGTAATATATTATATATATATATATATATATATAGCGGTGGTGTGTATGTGTATGTGTGTGTGTGTATGTATATATATATGTATATATGTGGTTGTTTATAGTATATATATTATGATGGATATATATGTGTGTTTTTGTATATATATTTATATATAAATATGTGTTGTATGTATATGTATGTAATTACATACTATAGATGCATATATATAATGTATAGTATGTATATGTATATCTATATATAATATATATATATGTATATATAGATATATATTATATATATTAATATATATATAATATATATATATATATATATATATATATATAATATATATAATATATTAATATATATAAGAAGCATAATATAAATAAAATATATTATAATAAAGGGCGCTGAACTGACAACGCCTACACGCTAGAAATAGACGCCAAATTTACTACAAACCACTTAAGTTACTACTCCGTTACCACAAGGTTGTATGCGAGGAAAACGGACAGAAAGGATTTATAAAATATTGTGGACCACCATGTACCTTAAGATTTCATGTTTTGCGATATTAAAAACGCGTTCCAATCTTCAGTAGGGTAAACCAATCTTAAATGAAAAATTCATATACACACCATAGACATACAGTCGTACAAATACGAGTATATATATATATATGTATTTAACACATATGTATGTATGTATGTATGTATGTATGTATGTATGTATGTATGTATGTATGTATGTATGTATGTATGTACGTATGTATGTATGTATGTATGTATGTATGTATGTATGTATGTATGCAATAGGTGGAGGGGATAAAAAGTAAAGATTTTAAAGCTACTGCGAACTTTATGAAGGGAAATGATTTTTGTGTTGTAGCAGACGACTACAATTTATGTAGACCTCAAAGGTCTATAGAACTCGAAGAAAAAAAATTACGTATTTCCGCACATGTTGATGGACTGCGAAAGCAACACGAATACCCTCTTAGCAGCATCATTAGTGCTCTCGGCCCAGTGGTATTTATTCATTGATAGCAAACCACAGCATATATAGGTCAGATTTGGATATCCAAAACCCACGGGAACCTCGGGTAACTATCCACTGTGCTCATGCCTAAAGACGACACTACTCTCAGTGTCAGAATGGTAATTTAAATGAAACATCTTACTTTTTGCTTTGGAGCAAAACTGCTTTTTTAAGAAACCTATTCTAATAAAAAGTAGAGACCATAAAAAGATTAACTTCACGGTCTTGTTACGATGACTTGCCGACGGAACTAAATTAGAAGCAATGGTTGTATTTAAGCAAAAAGCGATACCAAATATGAAATTCCCTCTTTCCACATTCATAAGAACGGTTGGATGAATAAAGCTGAAGTATTCTTTTATTTTACTTGTTTCAGCCATTTGACTGCGGTCATGCTGGAGCTCCGCCTTTAAGGGCTTTAGTCAAACAAATAGAACCCAGGACTTATTCTTTGTAAGCCTATTACTTATTCCATCGGTCTTTGGCCGAGCTGCTAAGTTACGCGGATGTAAATGCACCAACATCGGTTGTTAAGCAGTGATGGGAGGACAAACACAGACACAAAGACACACACACACACACATAGATATATACATATATTAATACAACGGGTTTTTTTCAGTTTCTGTCAACCAAATCCATTCACAAGGTTTTAGTCGGCCCGAGATTGTTGTAGAAGACACTTGCCCAAGGTGCCACGCAGTAGGACTGAATCCGGAACCATGTGGTTGGGAAGCAAGCTTCTTTATTTTATTAAATTTGCCATAAAGGCAGTACATAGAGTAAGGAAGCTTGCGGGATGGATACGAACATTAATGTGATGAATGATAATGATACAAGGATGATAAGGATGGGAGAAATTAACAGATAATGTTAAGAAAAGACTATAAGGAAGCAATACTGTAACAGCAATAGTTCTAGAAAGATTAACGACTGTGTTTTACCCTCTGCATATCAACCTAAATGAACCTTTTAAATACAATACTTGTTTAGAGTGGTATAAATGAATGCTAGACGGAGAAAAGATGTTCACCAAGGTTGTAGAGATATTCACGAAAAGTGCTTCACTATTTGATATGTTGCGCAATTTGTGTGGTAAAATCTTGGGACGGTGTTCGTGAAGGAACTGTCATGAAGTGTTTCAAAAACGGTAGCGTCTCAAATATAATAGATGGGTAAGAAAACAATGTAAGAAAGTGATGACGAGAAAGACAGTGAGTATTAGAAAGACGAATTGGGAAGATCCAGTTATTCAGAGCCGTATGCAGTAGATCTCTTTAGATCAAAGGATGAAGAGTGGTTGAAGAAAGATTTTGAAGGATTTTAAAAGGGCTCAGTCCCACCTGCGTAGCACCTTGAGAAAATGTCTTCTACTATAGCCTCGGGCTGACCAAAACCTTTGAGTGGATTTCTAGATAGAAAGAGCCTGTCGTGTATGCATGTATGTCTGTATGTATGTATGTATGTAGGTATAGATATATAGATATATATATTATATATAGATATATATATATATATATATATCTATATATATATATAATATATATTATATATATATATAATATATATATATATATATATAATAAGTAATCCAAACAAGAAAACACAAAAAAACACAGCAACGCGAGGACGTGGAACAAATAAAGTATTATTGGACGGCTCAGGAAAGAAGGGAAGAAGGAGGGTTTAACGTTTCGAGCGGAGCTCTTCGTCGGAACATAGGAGAAGGAAGATCCGAGAAGGGAAGACAGAGGAAAAAAAAATCGCCAGTGGTACTCACGAGGTCATATATATATATCTATAATATATATATATATA